>NC_132914.1:32717495-33015199 GCF_047675955.1 Chlorocebus sabaeus | reverse complement strand
ATGGTGGGCATTACTGTCATGAGGCCCAGCTTTGGAGGCTCAGTGGAGAATTCCTGAGAGGAAAGAAAGAAAGAAAAGAAAAGAAAGAAAGAAAGAAAGAAAGAAAGAAAGAAAGAAAGAAAGAAAGAAAGAAAGAAAAGAAAGAAAGAAAGAAAGAAAGAAAGAAAAGAAAGAAAGAAAAGAAAGAAAGAAGGAAGAAAGGAAGGAAGGAAGGAAGGAAGGGAAGGAAGGAAGGAAGGAAGGAAGAAGGAAGGAAGGAAGGAAGAAAGAAAGAAAAGAAAGAAAGAAAGATTTAATGGCATCACTATTTACGGGTTTTTTTTTTCTTTTTTTTTAGTAGCCAATATAGGAGAATATTTTGTTTTTTTAAAAAGTATAATTTATTCATCCTATAGAATATTTTGTCAACCTTAAAAATATTGTAATTGCAAACTTTTAATAACCTACAAAAATATTCACCATAAGTGTTACAAGGTGAAAAACAGGATTTAAAATTGTATATTCAACATGATTCAAGGAAAGGCACCAAAAATATTAACAGCAGTTTTCATTGAGAGAGATTATGGGTGAATTGTATTGCTTCCTTTCCACTTTTCTGTATCTTTCAAACTGGCTACAGGAAATATATATTACTTTATTACTAGAAAAAGAGAAGCAAACATTTGAGAAATAAATAAATGAATGGGATTGGCAGACCTGTATCTGTGGCCAATCTGAAAAAAATAAGCTAATTTATTCCAGGTGAAATTAAAGTTTTTATCCTCAACTGAGCAGATGTCTCCCAAACTTCCTGTCTGTGAGGCAGAGATGCAAATCCTGTCCAAGGACACAGAGAACCTCTGCCAGTGACAAGTTGACAAGTATAATGAGTAAGGCTAGGCTGTTAATAGGATCTTGAACTTAAAAATCTGACACTGCCTCCGCAGCCTAATTGGTGTGATTATCACTTAGCCAATTATCATCCTGTGTATTTGCTTATCTAGGAGATCTTTAAGAACACAATCAGTTCTTGAATAATTTGAACAACACCTTAGGCATAGTTTTTCCATCTGAAAATACACACTGTCACAGGCTCTGCAAGTCTGTTTTCAAACTTTATCAGATGCACTCTAGAACATATTTTAACTATATTATATTGAATTTTACATCCTAAATTAATGGAATTGCTTTAGAAGCATGGGTATACTTCAGTATAGGATTGCAAGTGCCAGGAGAATGCCATTACTTCAGCACATATTCCAGTGTTTCATGTTTGATAGTTGGTATAATTTTGCTCAGTTGATCATAAAGAAATTTTTTAGATTCCACTGATGCAAAAAGAAAAAGAACTCTTCACAAGAAATAATTGAATAGACTTTTAGTAGGGAAGATTTTCACCAATTAGGCTTTATTCTCATCTTTGATATTTATTTGTTTGATATTTATTTTGTTTTGTTTTTATTTTTGTTTTTTGAGATGGAATCTTACTTTGTCTGGAGTCCAGACAGAGTCCAGGCATGATCTCAGCTGACTGCAACCTCCGCCTCCCAGGTTCAAGCAATTCTCTGTGCCTCAGCCTCCCAAGTGGCTGGGATTACAGGTACCCACCACCATGTCTGACTAATTTTTGTATTTTTAGTGGAGACGGGGTTTCACCATGTTGGCCAGGCTGGTCTTGAACTCCTGACCTCAAGTGATCCGCCAGCCTCGGCCTCCCAAAGTGCTGGGATTACAGGTGTGAGCCACCACACCCGACTGTTTGATACTTGTTAAGTACTCCTAGTACTTACCTAGGTATAAAATGTGATGATGCGCTTTCCATATTACATAAACATATTAAGTACCGTGGCCTTTATATTCTAATAAAGTAACCCAGAATTAGGACAACTATTCATGTGAATAAAGCAAACACTGACTTTTAAATATATACTAATTTCTGTTAATTCTGCTGAAATAGCCAACTTTGAAGTTTGAATCTATATAAACCTAAGAAAAATGGTAACACTAGACAGAAAAAAAAAAAAGTAATGCAAAGCTTAGCAATGTAATAATACTTCTTTTTTTTTTTTTTTAATTGAGATGGAGTCTCCATCTTGTCACCCAAGCTAGAGTGCGATAGTACGATCTCGGCTCACTGCAACCTCCGCCTTCCAGGTTCAAGCAATTCTCCTGCCTCAGCCTCCCAAGTGGATGGGATTACAGGCATCCACCACCACGCTCAGCTAATTTGTGTGTGTGTGTGTGTGTGTGTGTGTGTGTGTGTGTGTGTGTGTGTGTGTGTGTTTTGAGATGGAGTCTCGCTCTGTCGCCCAGGCTGGAGTGCAATGGCGCGATCTCGGCTCACTGCAAGCTCTGCCTCCCGGGTTCACACCATTCTGCCTCAGCCTCCTGAGTAGCTGGGACTACAGGCGCCTGCCACCACACCCGGCCATTTTTTTGTATTTTTAGTGGAGACAGGGTTTTACCATATTGGCCAGGCTGGTCTGAACTCCTGACCTCAGGTGATCCACCCACCTTGGCCTCACAAAGTGCCAGGATTACAGGCATGAGCCACCACACCCAGGCAAATAATACTTCTTTATTTTTATTTATTTATTTATTTTAGAGAAAGGTTTTTGCTATGTTGGCCTGGTTGGTCTTGAACTTTTGGCCTCAAGCAATCCATCCTCCTGCCTCGGCCTCCCAAACTGCTAGGATCACAGGTATGAGCCACTGCACCTGACCAGCAACGTAATAATAGTTCTTACTTTTGTATTAGGAAGTTTATGAGAAAATATTTTAAAAGATGCCGTTAATTTTATAGAAAATCTGGATGAAAGGGTCATTGAAGGAGAAGAGAGTTGGAATTAAGGAGTAGAAGAAAAAATAGCCTAGTTTCTGTCTATATGTTGAAAAATAACATTATAACTTATCTCAAAGATTATTTATACAGTCAATTACAAGTCCCTTAGAATTGACAGTTGGCCGGGGTACAGTGGCTAATGCCTGTAATCCCAGCACTTTCAGAGTCCAAGGTGGGCGGATCGCCTGAAGTCAGGAGTTCGGGACTGGTCTGGCCAACATGGTGAAACCCCATCCCTACTAAAAAACAAAAACAAAACAATTAGCTGGGCTTGGTGATGTGCTCCTGTAATCCAAGCTACTTGCGAGGCTGAGGTAGGGGAATTGCTTGAACCAGGGAGGTGGAGGTTGCAGTGAGCCGAGATCACGCCACTGCACTGCAGCCTAGGCAACAGAATGAGACTCCGTCTCAAAAAAAGAAAAAAAAAGGCCAGGCGCAGTGGCTCATGCCTGTTATCTCAGTACTGTGAGAGGCCGAGGCAGACGGATCACCTGAAGTCGTGAGTTTGAGACCAGCCTCACCAACATGGAGTTTGTCTCTACTAAAAACACAAAAAATTAGCTGGGCGTGAGCCTGTAATCCCAGCTACTTGGGAGGCTGAAGCAGGAGAATGGCTTGAACCCGGGAAGTAGGAGTTGCAGTGAGCTGAGAGCGTGCCATTGCACTCCAGCCTAAATGACAGAGCGAGACTCTATCTCAAAAAAAAAAAAAAAAAAAAAAAAGAGGAATTACAGTTATCAATAAACCAGTTGAGTTAAATTATTTGATACAAATATTTAAAGGAGAAACCTTAGTGGACAAGTCCCAAAGCTTCAATAAGGCATGATTTATAAAATAAATATTGGGATTTTAAAGCAACACTGTCATGAAATAAAATATATGCATATTAGCTGGGCATAATGGTGCACAGCTGCAGTCTTAGCTACTTGGGAGGCTGAGGCAGGAGTGAGCCCAGGCATTCAAGTCCAGCTTGGGCAACACAGCAAGACCCTGTCTCTCTTATTTATTTACTTTTTTTTTTGAGACAGAGGAGTCTTGCTCTGTCGCCCAGGCTGGAGTGCAGCGGCATGATCTCGGCTCACTGCAACCTCCACTTCCCGGTTTCAAGCAATTCTCCTGCCTCAGCCTCCCAAGTAGCTGGGACTACAGGGGCGCACCACTACGCCCAGCTATTTTTTGTATTTTTAGTAGAGACAGGGTTTCATCATGTTGGCCAGGATAGTCTTGATCTCCTGACCTCGTGATCGCCCACCTTGGCCTCCCAAAGTGCTGGGATTACAGGCATGAGCCACTGCACCCAGCTGACCCTGTCTCTTAAAAAATATATATCTATATCTATATATACATATTTTGTAATGGTTATGCCAAACTATTACACAACTTAAAAAGACTTGTTTTTGAGAATGCTATTACTTAATGTTAATTGTTGTTTGATATTTATTTTTATTTTCATTTTTTTGAGATAGTCTCCCTCTGTCACCCAGGCTGGAATACAGTGACATGATCAAGGTTCACTGTGGCATTAAACTCCTGGTGTCAAGCAGTCCTCACACCCCAGATTCTCCAGTAGCTGGGACTACCAGCAGATGCCACCATGCTTGGCTAATTTTTTTAATTTTTTTTATAGAGATGAGGACTCGCTATGTTGCCTATGGTTGTCTCAAACTCCTGGCCTCAAATTGATCCTCCTGCCTTGGCCTCCCAAAGTGCTGAGATTATAGGCATGAGCCACTGCACCTGGCCTGGTATTTTTAGATGGAGAATTAGTTCTACAAAATTTGGGGGAAAAAATTGAATATAGGTTATTTAATATTTTTTAAAACTGAAGCAACCATAATATGAAAAGAATGATTTTTTTCTTGTCTCATCTTTTTGATGAGGCCCAACCTGATCACCCCATTTAATAATCTGTTTTACTTTCTCCCTACCCCAATCTGACACAATCTTTTTTCCCTGTTCTTTTTATTTTTACATTACAGTTTCATAATCTAACATACTATGATAGCTATATAATTATTATACAACTCTTTTTTGTTTGTTTGAGATAGAGTCTCCCTCTGTCGCCCAGGCTGGAGTGCAGTGGCACGATCCCGGCTCACTGCAACCCCTGGCCCCAGGGTTCAAGCGATTCCCTTGCCTCAGCCTCCCTGAGTAGCTGGGATTACAGGTTCATGCCCCTGCGCCCAGCTATTTTTTTTTCCGGACCTCAGGTGATCTGCCCGCCTCAGCCTCCCAAAGTGCTGGGATTACAGGTGTGAGCCACTGCGCCCAGCCACTAATATTATTTTTAATAACACAGTACCTAGATAATTGGAGTCCTATATATTGACATGCATGAAATTCGTTCATTCATTTATACATGCGTTAATTCAGCAACTGTTATTGAGAGCTTATTTCATGCCAGATTCTATTCTAGGAGTTTAAGATACATTAGGGAACAAAACGAGGGTTCATACCTTTTGGAAGTTCCTATTATATATGTACCATGGATGGAGGAGACACAGAAAACGGTAGTATCGGCTGGGCGCGGTGTCTCAGGCCTGTAATCCCAGCATTTTGGGAGGCCCAGGTGCGTGGATCACTTGAGGTCAGGAGTTAGAGACCAGCCTGGCTAACATGGTGAAACCCCGTCTCTACTAAAAATGCAAAAAATTGGCCAGGCGAGGTGGTGCATGCCTGTAATCCCAGCTACTCAGGAGGCTGAGGCAGGAGAAGTGCTTGAACCCAGGAGGTGGAGGTTGCCCTGAGCCGAGATCGCCCATTACACTCCAGCCTGGGCAACAAGAGCAAAACTCTAGCCGGGCGCGGTGGTTCACGCCTGTAATCCCAGCACTTTGGGAGGCCGAGGCAGGCGGATCACGACGTCAGGAGATCGAGACCATCCTGGCTAAAAGGGTGAAACTCCGTCTCTATTTTAAAAATACAAAAAATTTAGCCGGATGTGGTGGCAGGTGCCTGTAGTCCCAGCTACTTGGGAGGCTGAGGCAGGAGAATGGCGTGAACCCGGGAGACTGAACTTGCAGTGAGCCGAGATAGGCGACTGCACTCCAGCCTGGGCGACAGAGCTAGACTCCATGTCAAAAAAAAAAAAAAAAAAAAAGAGTGAAACTCTAGTAATAATAATAGCTACTAAATACTAAACACTGTTTGAAAGATGTTATATATGTTATTTCATGTAATCTTTGTAATAACCTTGCCAAGTAGGCTTTTGTTTTATTTTTGCTGAGTTTCGCTCTGTTGCCCAGGCTGGAGTGCAGCGGCCTATCTCGGCTCACAGCAACCTCCACCTCCCAGGTTCAAGCAATTTTCCCTGTCTCAGCCTCCCAAGTAGCTGGGATTACAACCACGCGCCACCACACCTGGCTGATTTAGAGCCGGGGTTTCATCATGTTGGCCAGGCCGATCTCAAACTCCTGACCTCAAGTGATCCACCCAGCCAGTTTTTTTCCCCGATCTCAGGTGATCCGCCCGCCTTGGTCTCCCAAAGTGCTGGGATTACAGGCATGAGCCACTGAGCCCAGCCGAGGTAGGCATTTTTTAATCCTCATTTAAAAAACGAGACCACTTAAGCTTGGAGAGGGTAAGAACCTCTCTAAAGTGACAGAGCTAGTAAGTGCCAGGGTTAGAATTTAAACACAATTTTATTTATTTATTTATTTATTTATTTATTTATTTATTTATTTATTTAGAGACGGAGTCTCACTCTGTCGCCCAGGCTGGAGTGCAGTGGTGCAATCTCGGCTCACTACAAGCTCCGCCTCCGGAGGGTTCACACCATTCTCCTGCCTCAGCCTCCCAAGTAGCTGGGACTACAAGCTCCTGCCCACACGCTCGGCTATTTTTTTTGTATTTTTAGTAGAGACGGGGTTTCACCGTGTTAGTCAGGTTGGTCTCCATCTCCTGACCTCATGATCCGCCTGCCTCGGCCTCCCAAAGTGCTGGGATTACAGGCGTGAGCCACCGCACCCGGCCGATTTTGTGCTTTTATTTCTGGCTTGTGAAATTTTTAAGAGCCCACATTTTCTTAATTTTTTTTCTTTGGATAAATCATTTATTTATGTGGTTGAAAACAATATATAAAAAAGGCATTCATACACTGGAAGAGTCTGGCTTCCACCCTTTTATCATACCCTTTGCTCTTTTACAGATAACCATTTTTATTGGTGTCCACTGTTACTTTATCCAAAACAAGAAAAACTTAATATATATTTTTATATTCTTCCCTTTTTACATATAGGGTGGTTTACTACACATAAGCACCCATATATTCTAAATCAATGAATTTCAATGAGGTAAATAATTTCTTTTTTGATTTATTTGGAATAAAGGTTGTCATGAATTACTGATTAATCTTGGGCTAATAGCTCTTTTCAGTTAGGCAAACCTTCCTGTGACATTTGACTGACATTATTAATACTTTACAACTTCAAAGGACATCAAACTATAAAAGTAGCAGTAGGGTTCTTAAATTAGTTTTACTTTAATATACACTAATTCAAATGTCTACTGCTGCTTTTTTGAAGATTTAAAGATTTTTATAATCTTAGTATGACTTGATACACGTGTCAGGGTTTAGAAATTTTGAGTTGACATGTTATGGCTTCATTGGAATATGGAAGTATTGCAAGATTCAACTTTAGATCTCTTTGATATATTAGCATTAAATATTTTTCCCCAGGACATAAACACGTTAATATTTTTCCTTCCAAGCACAGAAACTTAGAAATCTATTTTGTTACAAACAAAGCCCAGTTTCCTATATATATGTGTGTATATATACACACACACACACATATATATATTTTTAAAATTTTTGAGATAGTGTCTTGCTCTGTCGCCCAGGCTGGAGCACAGTGGTACAATCTCGGCTCACTGCAACCTCTGCTTCCCGGGTTAAGCTGTTCTCCTGCCTCAACCTCCTGAATAGCTGGGATTACAGGCGCGCACCACCAAGTCTAGCTAATTTTTGTATTTTTAGTAGAGATGGGGTTTCACCATTTTAGTCAGGCTGGTCTCAAACTCCTGACCTCGTGATCCACCTGCTTTGGCCTCCCAAAGTGCTGGGATTACAGGCGTGATCCACAGTGCCTGGTCAACAAAGCCCAGTTTCTGAATAGCTACATTCAGTGTTGAGATCCTGAATCATTATTTCAGCATATTCTGGGGCAAGGCTGACTTCATGGCCTGTGGATCCCTGCAGTCAAACAAGGCCCTGTGCTTAAAAGGACCCCATGCTTGACCTAATGCATTACTGTCACTGTCTTGAAATTCTTTCCATTTTTTGATCAAGGAGTCCTGCATTTTCATTTTGCATTGGGACTAGCAAATTATATAGACAAGCCCATCTTGGCATATGAAACATACGTCTATCCTACTTTTTACAGTCTTTCACCTGACTTCAGTAGTAACAGAAGCTAACTTACTGAATTATCTTTCTTTTATCCCCTACTGATATAGATAATAAGGAAAATGAGGGGCCGGGCGTGGTGGCTCACACCTGTATTCCGAGGTCAAGGAGGGTGGATCATCTGACATCAGGAGTTCAGGACCAGGCTGGCCAACATGGTGAAACCCCATCTTTACTAAAAATACAAAAAATTAACCAGGCATGGTGGTAATCCCAGCTACTCCAGAGGCCGAGGTAGGAGAATCACTTGAACTTGGGAGGTGGAGGTTGCAGTGAGCTAAGATCGCCCCACTGTACTCCAGCCTGAGCAACAAAAGTGAAACTAAAAACTAACTAAATAAATAAATCTTAAAAAAAAAAAAAAAGGCTGGGCACAGTGGCTAACGCCTATAATCCCAGCACTTCAGGAGGCCGAGGTGGGCAGATCACGAGGTCAGGAGATCAACATCATCCTGGCTAACATGGTGAAACCCCATTTCTACTAAAAATAAAAAAAAATTAGCCAGGTGTGGTGGTGGGCACCTGTAGTCCCAGCTACTGGGGAGGCTGAGGCAGGAGAATGGTGTGAACCCAGGAGGCGGAGCTTGCAGTGAACTGAGATCACGCCACTGCACTCCAGCCTAGGAAACAGTGCGAGACTCTGTCTCAAAAAAAAAAGAAGAAAACAAGATATTCTTACTTTAATGTTTCTTTACTATTTAACAAGAAGCCAATATAGTTATGATTTACCTTTACGTTGCTTCCTACATTCAAATTATATTATAAATTGTTTACTTTTGACACTGGCAATATTTTTCCCAGAGATTTATCTTCCTTGACAGTTATTTTGTGGATTAATTATTCTGACGGTCTTCTAAAGCATTTAAGTGTAGTTGATTCATAGATTGTTTAAAAAACTCAATTGGGCATGGTGGCTCATACCTGTGTAATCCCAGCACTTTGAGAGGCCGTGGCAGGAGCATCGCTTGAGTCTAGGGCTTTGAAACCAGACTGGGCAACATAGGAAGACCTCATCTTTACAAAAAATAAAAAATTAGCCAGGCATGATGGTGTGCACCTGTGGTCCTAGCTACTTAAGAGGCTGCAGTGGGAGGATCACTTGAGCCTATGAGGTCAGGGCTGCAGTGAACTGTGATCTCGCCAGTGCACTCCAGCCTGGGCAACACAGCAAGATCTTGTCACACACACACAAAAGAAGAACAACTCTTAGATTATTTCATCGTACATACTTAGCCTCCTGTTACAGTGTTAGAGATCCAGTTTTTAGATTCACTAAGAAAGAATGATAGGAATAAGCATTCACTTAATTTAAAGGCCATTTCCCCCAATTAGTCGATATGTAGTGCTTGCCGTAATTATTTAAGTAGGTGACATTAGGTTCTGTAAACTCAATTCTGGATGTCTTATGAGAAAGCTAGATATCAAGAAAGCCAAGAAACTCACTTCTCAGGAACAACTACTCTAATTCAAAATTGACTGAGTTCCTACAATGTACTAGTCAGCATGTGTACAACCAAAAACTAAGAAAATCCTTTCCTGGCTGGGCGATGTGGCTCATGCCTGTAATTACAACACTTTCAGAGTCTCAGGTGAGAGAATTACTCGAGCCCAGGAGCTCAAGACCAGCCTAGGCAACATAGTGGGACCTATCTGTACAAAAAAAAATTAAACAATGAGCCAGGCATGGTGGTACATGCCTGTGATCCCAGCTACTTAGGAGGCTGAGGTGGCAGAATCGTTTGAGCCCAGGAGGTAGAGGCTGCAATGAGCCAAGATCATGCCACTGCACTCCTGCCTGGGTGGCAGAGTGAGGCCATGTTTCAAAAGGAAGAAAAAAAAGAAAATTCGGCCGGGTGTGGTGGCTCACGCCTGTAATCCCAGCACTTTGGGAGGCTGAGGCGAGCAGATCATGAGGTCAGGAGATCAAGACCATCCTGGCCAACATGGTGATACCCCATCTCTACTAAAAAAACAAAAATTAGCTGGGCACGGTAGTACGTGCCTGTAACCCCAGCTACTCAGGAGGCTGAGGCAGGAGAATAGCTTGAACCAGGGAGTCGGAGGTTGCAGTGAGCCAAGATCGCGCCACTGCGCTCCAGCCTGGGTGACAGAGCAAGACTCCCTCAAGTTCCCACCAATTCTGATCTCTTTCTCATCTCTTATGGGTTGCAGGAATCCTCCCAATGCCTTCACAATATAGGCTGCCCAAGTTGCCTGCAAAACACATAGATAAGAGGAGACTCTCTTGATGCATCCAGCTGTTCTTGCTTTTGAATGTGACAGACTATCAGCTTTATCATGTAAGAGAAAGTCAAGCATCAAATAGACTTATAGATCCAACCTCAGAGAAAAACAATAGTTCTTTTGGAAGAGAAAAAGGAGAGATTTGTAGAAAAGTTGACATTATTTCTAGTGCTATATTTATGTAGCAGGTGAGCAGACAACTTTAGCCAGGATGTTGGCTGCCCGTGTGGCATGAATTTGATTAGCTATAATGATTGCGTTAGATTTTTTTTTTTTTTTTTGAGACGGAAAGTCTCGCTCTGTCGCCCAGGCTGGAGTGCAGTGGCCGGATCTCAGCTCATTGCAAGCTCCGCCTCCGGGGTTCACGCCATTCTCCTGCCTCAGCCTCCCAAGTAGCTGGGACCACAGGCGCCTGCCACCTCGCCCAGCTAGTTTTTTTGTATTTTTTAGTAGAGACGGGGTTTCACCGCGTTAGCGAGGATGGTCTCGATCTCCTGACCTTGTGATCCGCCCGTCTCAGCCTCCCAAAGTGCTGGGATTACAGGCCTGAGCCACCGCGCCCGACCTGCGTTAGATATTTTAACTCACTAGAATGCCATATTCTATCTGGCTCTCTCCCTCCTCCACCCTTTAAATAAAATCAATCAAAGTGGATGGTTCCCAAAGCAGCTGATTTACTACAATATGTATTTGTAGGAGGAGCTAGTCAATTAACCTCCCTCAAAGTTTTGGAACTCTGCTGTTACAAAAAGAACAAAGAGGAAAGAGAACAAAGACAAATTGTCTCCCAAAATAATGCATACAAACTTCATTCTTCTTTCATCAAAATAATGTTTCCTGTTTTAGAACAAGCATTTTCTTCATGTTGCTACATTTCTAATCGAATTCAGCCAAGTATATCCTCCTGCCAAAATAGCTTTCTAGAAAAGATTACAAGTAGAAGAGGCGATAACTGGAGGGAATGAGCAGAGTTGATGCACATTACTTATCAGGACGTATAGAATTGTTGTTAAGGCCGGGCGCGGTGGCTCACGCCTGTAATTCCAGCACTTTGGGAGGCCGAGACGGACGGATCACAAGGTCAGGAGATCGAGACCATCCTGGCTAACACGGTGAAACCCCGTCTCTACTAAAAAATACAAAAAATTAGCCAGGCATGGTAGCAGGCGCCTGTAGTCCCAGCTACTCGGGAGGCTGAGGCAGGAGAATGGTGTGAACCCGGGAGGCGGAGCTTGCAGTGAGCCGAGATCGCACCACTGCACTCCAGCCTGGGTGACAGAGCAAAGACTCCGTATCAAAAAAAAAAAAAAAAAAGAATTGTTGTTAAAGCAAAGAATTTAATTTTTAGTTCAAATAAGTCCTCACTTTAAATAAACATGTAGATCATATCTGAATTCATATACTCTTATCCTTTTTGTAAGTATACATCAAAACGACATACAGAAAAACTGCTCAAATTGATAAAAAGGCAGCATTAATGAAATGAACAAAAAATAACCAGTTTATTTACTGGAAAAAGTTATGCATTACACCATATGCAGTTGGTAACATAAACCAAGATATAAGTATCGACATATTGGCTTCTGGTTATTTTCTTAGCACTGGAGTGCCTTTTCCAACCATTGAGTGCATGATCAGATTACACAAATACAAGCACATATTATGTGGATTCTCCCATGAGACATTATTCACTTAGGATTGTCTACAATAAAAAAAGTTAAAGTACAAGCAATAATAAATTCGTAAGAATTTTTTGAATTTAAAACAAATGCATGTGTCTTTGAGAACATTTCTTTTGAAATTCATATTTTTAAAAATAACAACAAAAAAGTTTCTTAGATCAGTTTTTTAGTCACGTTTTCATATGGTATTTATCAGTAGGTGGAAACACTTCACATCATTTAACCCCAAAAGGCATAATAATAAAACTGCAATTAAATGTAGGAACAGTTGAATCATTACAACAATAATACAGTGTACAAATCAAGGTTGGCCACACAATACACATGTTAATACTGGAAAGAAATACAGCATCAGAATCATGGATGGTTCATCACGTAAGCATAATCATGCAAATAAAAACAGAGTAGATTATAAAAATGTCATGAGATTTTCAAATTATAATTGTTTGACTCTCATAGTCAAACCATGGAGCTTAAACATTTCGTGGGAATAATGTTAAAATGATGTATTTCCTCTAAGATTGGCTGCATAAATCATACCTATGAACCCAATGGTTCATTCTATATCTCCATTATCTATCACTGAATAATTATTTTTAAATAAAATGATATTTCCCCTTACTTTATAGTTCTCTCATCTTTGTTTTAAAATAATTTTTTAAAAAGAAAAACATATTTACACTAAGAAGCACCAGATTTACTTCTCGGTGTTTTCGTTAGAGAAAATGATCGAATAATAATTCTGAAAGAAAAAAAGTAAAAAATATGTTCTCAACGAGTGTTCTACAGCAATTAAATTCCAATCACAGGAATAATCTGGCTCAGCAGTTTATCCAGGCTTCAGTTTAAATAGGGCAAATTTTAAATAACTCGAGAAGTAAGGGATAAAAATACACCAAGGATTAGAGCCATGCATTTCAATATGGAAAGGAGACTAGATATAGATAACAATCTCCTTACACTCCTAATGGACAGAAGATCACACAGAAATGAGACTTCTATAGTGTTCATCTTATGAATATGGGAAAGCTTACATGATGTGAAATAATTCATGCAAACATTTTACATTGCATATTTCTATGCACTCTCGCCCTTACACTAAAGGCAGTTAATTGCTCTTCTTCTTCTTAAGTAGAATATTCTGGAAAATTCTCAGTTGGGGAACATACTAAATATCTCTTTCAATTACACTTTGAATAATACGGACGAAAGACATGTCTAGATGAAATCTTTCAGGTATTAACATAATAGGATCAGGTTACAAATGCAATACATTAGGGACTCTGGCAGTTAAGTTGGCATATAAATAAAGATGAACTTAATTTTAGACACAACTCATCCGAGGGCATTATTACAGACAATGGAAAAGGTCACTCGGGAGCTAGATTGATCTTGTAGTTCCATAGAAGTTGATTTAAGATAAAAAAGTACTTGTCAGTATCAGCACTGATCATGCTATCTGTCATAACCTATCATAACTCCAGTTCAACAGCTTTTTGAAGAATTATGTTCCCTTTACTTGAAAACATATTCTTGTACATTTTTTGCAGCCTTAAATGTAAGGATTACTTAAAATCACTCTAGTTTATAAACAAACAAAAAAACTGGAGGGCAACCTTTTTAAAATTGTGAACTTTATCCTATAAGTTTCTTTCAAATGTAGTCCTACTTCCTACCTACCATATCAATGTATTTGTGGCAGCCTGAGGTTGAACCCGCCACAGCTCCTTACTGGAAATCCATCAGCTTCCCCCGATGTCGCTGAGGGACAGATTGTAACTTTTGACTGATTATGACAATTATACATTAAAATTGACACTCATCCCAGAAGAAAAGGTATTTCATTTCTTCCTTTTCATGTTTTGTGATCTCCATTTGAGACATGTAGAGAACTTTAATTAATACAGAATATCAAGAAATGTCCATATTCTTAGGTTATTGGACCACTGTTTCATGCTTGTTTCAAACAGAAGGACTTCTCTGCACAAGGATATTTCCCAAAGCACGAAAAAGCAAATGTTGTAGACTGAAGATCCTTCTAAATAAAGACAAAATCTGAAATGCATTTGCCCCCACTGAGGGACTGCATACCTTCTATTTCTGAAGTATTCCTGAGGACATTGTTTTCTAGACTCCGACAATTGAAGTTTTTTAGTAAAAGTACTATATTCTGAACAATTTTAAAGATACCATAGAATATAGCTGGAAGAAAAAATAATACCAACAATCCTTCTTTTTTTCCAACCAGTATCTTGGAAAATTAAGATTGCCATCCTATTTTCAAATACAAAATATTTTATGATTAACCAGTAAAACTTTAACGTATCTTAAAACTTAAAAGAATCACAGGATTATGAGCTCCCAGAACTGAAATGCATTCTCCTATCTTGCCACTTAATACTTACTAGACCACCAATGATATTCAATTTTTAAAAAACAACTATTCCTTATGATTATCAATTTCCATGTTAATTTCCCAGTGTTAAAAATCTCTTTCCTAGAGTTACTATACATCCTTCACACTGAAGCCTTTTTCATTCTAGACTTAGTAACAATATCTTAGCTGATATCTATCATTTGTTAAATGTTCTTTTCTTGAAGACCACTATTGTACCTCCTCTTGGTTAGACTAAAGTATAATTTCTAAATAGGTCTTCTCTTATTTAACAATTTTCCTTTTTCTCAAATTCTCCAAATTCCTTTTATTAGAATCCAGAATTGGATATATGAATGGGATCTAATGGATTATGTGTGGACGAGAAAGATCAAGCCAAGCTCCTTTATTTATGCGACTCAGCACTCAGGCCAAAGACAATTTATTGCTGCTTCTTATTTTTTGATTAAGGAAAATCCTCAGGAGAAAAGCATTTCTCCATACTATTCTTTTCAATATTGTAATTGTGCTTACTTTTAAAAAACTACCTGTTTACTTTGCCAACTACTTTTACTTAGTTAGCATTAATCTTTGCTCACTGTGTTTGCAATAATTAGCCAGTATTTTTTAGTGTATTTCTGCTGTTTATTTTTCCTCTCCAAGTATGTCTTCAATCAGTTTTAAAGAGGTTCATTCTTTTCGGTTCTCACTAGTTCTTCCACTTTTCAATTTCCTTTTGAATTCCTGATGTTATCTTTACAGATACTGATTTTTATCAACACTACACATATTGATTCATTTTAAATGCCTATAAATAAATAGAGATATGGCTCAGTTTAAACTATACTAAATGATGCCACAGTGTAAATACATGTTATTCTCTCTTACATCTTAGGGACTATCACTTAATTTTATGCTGAAAATGAGAAATTTATTTCCAAGTTTCTATAACTTCTTGGCAAAGATTCACTAAAATTATTATTTTCATAGAATTAGTATTTCAGAACAAACCTTTCCCACTCTATGAAGATAAATAACTGAAATGAAACTAGTTTATAATAGACATAATAATACACTTTGTATTGGAAGAAATACATGTTTTGTGTGTGACCCGGCTTTTCATGGAGTCCTAGATCCAGAGTGAGGGATAAAGAATGCAAACACAACATCGCCGACCGGCAGTACTGCCCCGTCCTCACACACAGACACAGTACTTCCTGCTGAACTCCCAGTCCCCCAGACAAAACCGATGCAGTGATATAGGAACATGTTCTGAGGTACGTTTTAAAAAGGCATATATTTCCCTCAGGCACAAACAGTTTTTATTAAAAGTCAACTTAGCAGCTATGCCACTTGTCAGGTCCAAATACATGGTGCTTGACAAAGGGGGAAAAATAAAAAAAACAAAAAGTGAGGGCAGGGGTAAGCTTTCTTTCGTTGAACTCTGATAAAATCCACAGTCACACCAATACTGGTACCAGACAGACACAACACCAATGAAATGAAGACAATGTTTAGGAACAGCAAGGCCATGCAGGTAGAAAAGAGCGGAAGGTTAGGCTGCTATGGTTAGGACCTTCGTGTCGAATCGTTTTGTTTGTGTTTCTGTACCTTAACCTGAATCCCTATTTTGGTGAAGAATTCAACTCTTTACTCCACGTTGCATAATAAATGACACTGTGGAAAATAGCACTCATATAAAGAACACAAAACGTCCTGGTTGCTTTGGTAATAGCGACCACTACTTAATAGGTGTATGACTGACAAAAGCTCCTGCAATGTGCTTTATGACTTACTATTTGGTCTCTGATGGACCACTCCATTTCTGTGCCACCCATGTCCGCTCAGTAAGCTGAGTGGCTCCTGGATCTCCTTTCTCAGTGCCCTACACTGGTAACTATCCTTTGTGTTAACAGTGAGGGTCATTTTTGTTTTGAAGAGAAGTAACAGATGTCTTTACATGAAAAGGTAAACCCTTATGGTTTTAAATAAGTTAAGGCTACCTGACAAAGACAAGGAATCAGGGCTAGGAGCAATTGTGTGGGCAGCACTTGATGGTTAAGGAGCCCAAGAGTGTTAGACCTTTCAGCTCAGTTAGCTGTTTTCCTTGTTTGTCAGATTATGTGCAAAATAAATTTTGCTATGAAAATCCACTGCCTTAAATCAAGTCATAAAAGTTACCCAGCAGAATCTGTAAATTAACCAGGAACATGTACTATCTCAAGATAATAGAATGTTTGTAGGCACCTGAGTGTTTGTCAAAAGTAGACAATGAGCTAAGGTTTATTATCTATTGTTTTTTGGCAAGGAAGATTCGTTATGAAAAAACCTAACAACAACAAAACATACAATTTTAATCAAACTTTGAACACTCTCTGGGTAAATTAATTAATTAAAGGCTATCTTACATCTATGTATGTATATATTTTCCTATTTGTACTTGATACCTTTTATCAGGAAAGACTCAGTAGGACCCTGATTTTGGGAGAAGTAAAAAAAATCCTTAAATAAACACACCATTTTTTTCCCTTCAAGTTATTGAGCCTTCTTTAACGTTATCACACACATACACACATACAAAGGAGCAGCACCAGTACATCTACTTAACTGCGATGAAAAAATAAAAGATGCCATCAAAACTTGAATAAGTCAATAAATCATAACTTAGTCTCTTTCTTAGATTTACTTAGTAATGTCCAGTGAAGAACTCTAGTTAAAAATACAAAAACAAAACCCAGCAGTTAATAAGCTACTGATTAGAAAATAAGTGCATAAACAATACCAGCGTAGCAGCAAAATACAGTTATTGTTAACATTCTGATGCACCTCATTTATCATTTTGTGCAAGAAAAATGACCACAGTCTGGCCAATTCCAGATTTCAAACTAAATTCAAACTCATACTTAATTGAGCAAATTATGCTTATTTGAAAATACATGAATTAAATTCACTTCAGAGAAATTATTTTTATAGACATAAATCATGTGGCAAACAAAGTACAAAATAAATATCAATGACAAAAATATTGGAATCAACTTCCCTAGCTGAATTTGGAGTGTGAGGAAAGATGATATTACAATATATGTATTTTACATGTCTTAGGTCTCTCTTATGCTATCGAGGTAAAGCCAGCCATCTGAGACATGTTTCCTGTTTCTCTTTTCTTTTTTTTAAACTTAAATGAACTGTAGCCATTTGATGGCAGAAGTTTATCTGTGACTCAGAGAAACCACAAAATGTTTTATCACATCAGGGTCTGTGCTTCGTGTTCTTCTCAATTTTCTCTCGTCTTCCAAAATGATGGACATTAATCCAATTGTACATCTAACAACTGAGAAGAAAACACCCGCTGGATCTTGGGCAGTATCCTGTGTGTGGCTACAAAACTTCCACCCCAGATGTTCGTCCACAGGAGATGAAGACTAGGGGTGAGGAGGCTTGGAGAGACAGTGGAGAGGGGCGCACTGGGAGCTGGAATGTGGCTGCTCCTCGGGGAGAGCTGTGTCAGGACTGGAAAGGAGAAATAAGCACGTCAGCAAGAAACACATTTCAAAGGGCCAGGCACAGGAGTAGGGGTTAGACAAGTTATTTTTGCATACATTTAAGAACATGAACAGAAATCTTGCACGGTAAATGGTTTCCATCTAAAGCATGCCAAGATAATGGTGGCTTTTCAAAACAAGGCATAAAAAAGAAAAATGAAATGTATTAAGGAAATGATATATGAAAGGCACTCTTTTTTTTTTCTTTATTTTCTTGCCCCCAGCATTTTACAGAAGTTCTTTTCAATTTTTGCACAGTGTTGTTCTCCTAGGTCTCTGCGTTAGCTGTAAGATTTCATGAGATCAGTTCTTTTCAAACTTTAATATGCATTCAAATTACCTGGGGATCTCAGTATAAAGGGCAGATTTGGATTCATGAGGTGTGGGGTGGGACCTGAGATTCTGCATTTTTGATGAGCTCCCACTGATGCTGGTGGTACTGGTAGGTTGACCAAGGCTTTGGAGTTTAGAGGATTCTATAGTTATCTGGTAGATCCAGATTCACTAGGATAAAGAATTTGCCTGTGGAAGTCTAATTTGCTTTAAGGATTCCTGCTTGGGCTTGGAGGTATAAAAAATACAGAAAAGTATTATATTTCACTTTTTTTTTTTTTTTTTTTTTTAAGATGGAGTCTCGCTCTTTTGCCCAGGCAGCTCACTGCAGCCTCCACCTCCCGGGTTCAAGCTATTCTCCTGCCTCAGCCTCCCAAGCAGCTGGGATTTCAGGCACACACCGCCATGCCCGGCCAATTTTTGTATTTTTAGTAGCGACGGGGTTTTGCCGTATTGGCCAGACTGGTCTCAAACTCCTGACCTCAGGTGATCCACCTGCCTCGGCCTCCCAAAGTGTTGGGATTATAGGCATGAGCCACTGAGCCCAGCCTAACATTTCACATTTGTTAAGTATATAGTAGCTTTCCAAATGACCGCCTGTGATAGCCTCTAGTTTGAATGAACCCGTGCTCAGGCCTATCAGTGTCTGGATGAATAATCTTGAAGAATAAAGAAGCAAAATCATTTGAGTTTCCTAGTATAAAATGACAAAACACATTTGGGTTTGGGCCTTTTAAAATGTGATTAGCGGCCAGGCACAGTGGCTCAAACCTGTAATCCCAGCACTTTGGGAGGCCGGGGCGGGCGGATCATGAGGTCAAGAGATCGAGACCATCCTGACCAACATGGTGACACCCTGTCTCTACTAAAAATAGAAAAAAAAATTAGCTGGTCATGGTGGTGTGTGCCTGCAGTCCCAGCTACTTGGGAGGCTGAGGCAGGAGAATTGCTTGAATCCGGGAGGCAGAGATTGCAGTGAACCAAGATGGTGTCACTGCACTCCAGCTGCACTCCAACAGCCTCACGACAGGGCAAGACTCCCTCTCAAACAAACAAACAAACAAACAAACAAATGAGACTAGCAGTGGGGGAATCACAACATGGGATTTTTTTTTTTTAATTAGAAAAGATGAGTATTTTTCTAAAACTCTTATTTTCCCTTAAACCATGAAAGTCAGTACTATATAATTCATTTCTGCCAGAAGTGATGTTTGAGAGAATGATTCAAGGCTCATTATTACTATTTAAGCATAGCTTTTTAAAGCTAATATTGTTGGAGTCATTAAAATTAGTATTAAACAAATAATTTTTATCTTTGGTACTGAAATTATCCTTTACATCTCTTACATTTTAATACAAAATCGCAATTATGTAAAATATCCGATTGGCTTGAGGTTATTCTTACTTCCCAAACTTTTTGAAGTGCTGTAAGTTTAGTTTAAAAGAAGATTTGCTGTTCTGTACTGGTTAAGACAAGCACTGATTGCCCGGCGCGGTGGCTCAGGCCTGTAATCCCAGCACTTTGGGAGGCCGAGACGGGAGGATCACGAGGTCAGGAGATCGAGACCATTCTGGCTAACATGGTGACACCCCATCTCTACTAAAAATACAATAAAAATTAGCCGGGCTTGGTGGCGGGCGCCTGTAGTCCCAGCTAGTCGGGAGGCTGAGGCAGGAGAATGGCGTGAACCCGGGAGGCAGAGGTTGGCAGTGAGCTGAGATCGCGCCACTGCACTCCAGCCTAGGTGACAGAGCGAGACTCCGTCTCAACAACAACAACAACAAAAAAGACAAGCACTGATAAAAATTATTTTTCCTACCTATTTTTAAAATGTGGTAAGTAAACATGGGAGAACTGGAGCTTCAACAAAAAGCCTAAGAAAATAGTGCATAGTTTCATTTGTAAAATTTTTTGATAAAGTCTCACTCTGTACCCCAGGCAGGAGTGTAGTGGCACGATCTGGGCTCACTGCAACCTTCCTATCCCGGGTTCAAGCAGGTCTTCTACTTTAGCCTCCCGAGTACGGGCGCCCACCACCGCGTCTGGCTAATTTTTTAAATGTTTTTAGTAGAGACGAGGTTTCACCATGTTGGCCAGGCTGGTCTCGAACTCCTGACTTCAAGTGATCTGCCCACCTCGGCCTCCCAAAATGCTGGGATTACACACGAGACCCCGTGCCTGGGGGCTCTAATTTATAAATTAGAAAATCAGGTCGGGCGCGGTGCCTCACGCCTGTAATCCCAGCACTTTGGGAGGCCCAGGCGGGCGGATCACCAGGTCAGGAGATAGAGACCATCCTGGCTAACATGGTGAAACCCCGTCTCTGCTGAGAATGGCGTCAACCCAGGAGGCGGAGCTTGCAGTGAGCCGAGATCGCGCCACTGCACTCCAGCCTGAGGGCGACAGAGTGAGACTCCATCTCAAAAATAAAAAATAAATAAATAAAGTAATTAATTAAGAAAATCTTAGGCCTGGCGCAGTGGCTCTCGCCTGTAATCCCAGCACTCTGGGAGGCCGGGGCAGGCGAATCACCTGAGGTTGGGAGTTCAAGACCAGCCTGACCAACATGGAGAAACTCTGTCTCCACTAAAAATACAAAATACAAATAATAATAATAATAAGCCGGGCGTGGTGACACATGCCTGTAATCCCAGCTACTCGGGAGGCTGAGGCAGGAGAATCGATTGAACCCGGGAGGTGGAGGTTGTGGTGAGTCGAGATCATGCCATTGCACTCCAGCCTGGTTAACAATAGCAAAACTCCGTCTCAAACACAGAAAAGAAAATCTTTGAAAAAGAAAACAGAAAATAACGTATGGCAAGATTCATGCTTGACCCTCCAAACGGAGTTTGACGGCCTGGGAAACAGCAGGTTACAGGTCAGACTTTCCCACGGACCTAACAGTTTCTTTCTGTAAATATGCATGACTTAGAGCTAATTTCTTTTTTTAAAGTGTTTTATTTCTTCTTTTTACTTTATTTTAATATGGAACGCTTCACTAATTTGTGTGTCATCCTCGTGCAGGAGTCATGCTAATCTCTGTATCATTCCAATTTTACTATATGTGCTGTGGAAGTCAGCACCAGAACTAATTTCTTTTTAGGGAATTAAACATATTATGCAATGTAATTTATGGCAAGTAACACAGAATGGTCACATTACACAAGAAAGATACAGGGTTGGTTTTTATCTTTTCTTTTCATTTGAGCAGAATCTCACTTTGTCGCCCAGGCTGGAGTGCAGTGGCACGATCTCAGCTCACTGCAACCTCTGCCTCCTGGGTTCAAGCAATTCTAGTGCCTCAGCCTCCTGAGTAGCTGGGATTACAGGCCTGTGCCACCACACCTGGCTAATTTTTGTATTTTTAGTAGAGACGGAGTTTCACCATGTTGCCCAGGCTGGTCTTGAACTTGAACCTCAAGTGATCAGCCTGCCTCAACTTCCCAAAGTGCTAGGATTACAGGCATGAGCCACCATGTCCGCCCAAGAAAGATATGTTTTTGAAGACCTTGTCTAATCCAATACTCTTTTTTTTTTGAGACAGAGTCTCAATCTGTCGCCCAGACTGGAGTGCAGTGGCGCGATCTGGGCTCACTACAACCTCTACCTCCCAGGTTCAAGCGATTCTCCTGCCTCAGCCTCCCGAGTAGCTGGGACTACAGGCACATGCCACCACACCCGGCTAATTTTTTGTATTTTTTGTATTTTTTTTTTTTTTTTTAGTAGAGACAGGGTTTCACTCTGTTAGCCAGTATAGTCTCGAACTCCTGACCTTGGGATCCGCCCGCCTCAGCCTCCCAAAGTGTTGGGATTACAGGCATGAGCCACTGCGCCTGGCCTCGGTACTCTTTTTGATAAAGGAGGACAAATATTTCTGCTTGACCAGCTGAAGTGTGTAACAATAGCTTAAATATGGGTTACAACTCACTTTGCCTCACATCTTGACCTTACATCATTCGTGATGATTTAAACATTTTTTCACTCCTTTAGATAGATTTCTCATATAAAGTGAGTTATTATCTATAGTATTATATTTTTAATTTGCATAAAATGCTGCAATCACATAGTGTATATTATGTGTAAATTAACCTCTAAAACACACATTCTTGGCTTACAGGTTAAGATACTATTTCTTGGATATAAATATTTGATAAATTATAATCATTTAAGTCATAGAATGAATTCAGTTTCAGTTGTGATTACTAAATATTTTCAAGAGTCCACTTGTTATTCAACATTTACCATTGATTTTACTTTAGATAGGTAGATCATGTTGTAAACAGCAAGTTTAGGAAACCGTTACTAAGATATAAAATTGGATACCTCTTCAGGAAGTTTCTTTTTTTTTTCCCAAGTGGAAAACTACTTGATAGAAGGGAAGTGTTAAATACCAAACAACTCTATATATTTCAATATTATATCCAAGGCTATAAACCTTGGGCATTCCTTTCATATTATAATATCTATTATCTATAAACAGTTTTGATAATTTAGCTCTACAATGGAATCAGCCTATACAAAGTATACATAGAAATGTTCTACTTTTTTTCTTTTTTTGGAGACAGGGTCCTCTTCTGCCACCCAAGCTGGAACACAGTGGCACAATCTCGGCTCACTGCTGCCTTGAACTCCTAGGCTCAAATGATCCTCCCACCGCAGCCTCCTGACTAGCTGGGACTACAGATGCAGCCCACTATGCCTAATTTTTGTATTTTTTTTTAAAGGACAGGGTTTCACCAAGTCGCCTAGGCTGGTCTGGAAATCCTGGGCTCCAGTGATCTTCCCACCTTGGCCTCCCAATGTGCTGGGACTACAGAGGTGAGTCACTGTGCCCAACTGAAAAGTTCTACATTATTAAATGTGAGAAAATGCTCTTTTATTAAAAAAATCATTCACCTTAAAAGCTGTTTGAATATATGTATAAACTGAGGGAAGTACAAAATAATTTTTTTTTTTTTTTTTTTTAAGATAGAGTCTCACTCTGTTGCCCAAGTTGGAGTGCTTGGTTCACTGCAACCTCCGCCTCCCTGGTCCAAGTGATTCTCCTGCCTCAGCCTCCCGAGGAGCTGGGATTACAGTTGCCTGCCACCATGCCCAGCTAATTTATGTCTTTTTAGGAGAGATGGGGTTTCACAACGTTGGCAAGGCTGGTCTCAAACTCCTGACCTCAGGTGATCCACCCACCTTGGTCTCCCAAAGTACTGGGATTACAGGCATGAGCCACCACACCCAGACTGAAAATCATTTTTCAAAATGAGAAACAGAACACCTGATGTGAAATAACTCAACATTCTTAGCACATCTTCTATTTCTCATTAAACAAATATTTCTTTTCAGTTTGAGGGAAAAAGAATCATGGTGGGTGATTTACATACTCTCGCTTTGTTCCTCACAGTGTAACTGAAACAGATTTCTCCTCTGCAGTGCAGCCACCTGTGGTGGTAGGTAGGAGTCACTGGGCTCAGTTATGTTCAGGATATGTGACCTTGAACAAGTCATTTTACCTTCCCAAACCTTGAATTCGTCTCATAAAAATGGGTGTAAGGCCAGGGGTGGTGGCTCATGCTTGTAACCCCAGTACTTTGGGAGGCTGAGGCGGGCAGATCACTGGAGGTCAGGAGTTCAAGAGCAGCCTGGCCAACATGGTGAAACCCTGTCTCTACTAAAAATACAAAAATCAGCTGGGTGTGGTGGCACACACCTGTAATTCCAGCTACTTGGGTGGTTGAGGCAGGAGAATCGCTTGAACCCAGGAGGTGGAGGTTCCTGTGAATCAAGGTCATGCCACTGCACTCCAGCCTGGGCAACAGAGGGAGACTCCGTCTCAAAACAAAAACAAAAACAAAAGCCAAAAACTAAACAAAAACAACAACAAAAAAATGGGTGTAATAACTGGCTCACCCCTTACGGGAGGTTACATGCCTGTAATCCCAGCACTTTGGGAGGCCGAGGCAGGTGGATTATGAGGTCAGGAGATCGAGACCATCCTGGCTAACATGGTGAAACCCCATCTCTACTAAAAATACAAAAAAAATTAGCTGGGCGTGGTGGGGGACGCCTGTAGTCCCAGCTACTCGGGAGGCTGAGGCAGGAGAATGGCGTGAACTCGGGAGGTGGAGCTTGCAGTGAGCCGAGATCACGCCACTGCACTCCAGCCTGGGTGACAGAGTGAGACTCTGTCTCCAAAAAAGAAAAAAAAAAAAAAGAACTGAAACCTTGTCTGGTTTATACTAAGAATTCGAATGTTGGCTACATGTTAACTTTTCTGCCAAGAAGGAGTAAAAAGGGCAATGAAAGTATTAACGTTGACCCATTTAGCAGTAGGTATGGGTGGGAAGAGAGTCAGTCATCATCCCAGCAACTTTGAAAAGGGGTCTTTTCAGATCTATATTTAATCATTTCTTTATGCAGACCACGATGGGGAACAGTAGAATTGGGCTCTAGATCAGGCTGTATTCATGCGGGTAGAAACTGGAAACATTTGAGAAGCTGGAAATATTTGCAATTCATTAAATTGCTTTTCTTGCCGGGCGCAGTGGCTCAAGCCTGTAATCCCAGCACTTTGGGAGGCCGAGGCGGGCGGATCACGAGGTCAAGAGATCGAGACCATCCTGGCTAACACGGCGAAACCCCGTCTCTACTAAAAAATACAAAAATCTAGCCGGGCGTGGTGGCGGCGCCTGTAGTCCCAGCTACTCGGGAGGCTGAGGCAGGAGAATGGCGTGAACCCGGGAGGCGGAGCTTGCAGTGAGCTGAGATCTGGCCACTGCACTCCAGCCTGGGCGACAGAGCGAGACTCCGTCTCAAAAAAAAAAAAAAAAAAAAAATTGCTTTTCTTTGAAGTAAATCATCCCTGTGGCAGTAGTAAGCAACCTAAATTCATTAATCTCAGAACAGATGGAACTAGACTACATAATTGTTTAGTCAAACTGGTTCTCAAAAAACAAGCAAGGTAGAAAAAAAAAAGTTAAAAAAATCTGCCAGCCTTTCAATTTCCTACTTAATGGAAACACTTAAAGCAGTAGTCTTCTGAGGCAGGAGGATTGCTTGAGCCCAGGGTTCAAGTCCAGTTTGGGCAACCTAGCCAGACCCAATCTGAAACAAACAAGCAAGCGAAACAGTAGCCTGCTCCATGCTTTCTTCAAGCAAATTAGAGAGGTTAAGAGATTGCAGATCTTTGTCTTGAGGAATGGGAAGATACTAAAAGAGTATTGATAATAGTTCCCGAGCAGACACTCCAAGCCAGGAGTGTGCCTCACTGAACTCCCCCAATAACTACTGTCACCTGAACTTTACAAGTGAAGAAATGGAATCTTAGCCAGCAAAAGAAAATTTCCAAAATTAAACAACTAGTGGGTATTAGAGGTGGGATTTCAACCCAAGCAACCTGATTTCAGAGCTCATTCACTCATTCGGGTGTAATCAATATTCAGTGAACAGCTGTCATGTGCCCAGCACTGACCCAGGCCCTGGGTAAGGGCTGGGGGTGCTTGGTAGAGAATGGACTATAGGTGAAGAGCCTATGTTCTTAACCGCTACACATGTTACACATGTAGAATCCCACTGAGACGAGTTTGAATCTTTACATTCAGTTACTTACATAACTGAGATAAATCTATAATTATACTATCATTCTTTCTTTTTTTTTTTTTTTTCCTTTTTTGGGACAGAGTCTCACTCTGTCACCAGGCTGGAGTGCAGTAGCACCATCTTGGTTCACTGCAACCTCCGCCTCCCGGGTTCAGGTGATTATTCTGCCTCAGCCTCCTGAATAGCTGTGACTATAGGCACACGCCACCATGCCCCGCTACGTAGAGACAGGGTTTCACCATGTTAGCCAGGATGGTCTCGATCTCTTGACCTCGTGATCCGCCCACCTCGGCCTCCCAAAGTGCTGGGATTACAGGCGTGAGCTACCGCACCCGGCCGCGAAGAATCTTTCTTAAAGCCCTGTTGCTGAAGGTGGTGGGAACAATCGACTAAAAGACACCAATTGGAAACTGCTGGCTAGTAACCCATTTTATAATGTATTTTTCTTTTTATTTATTTATTTGTTTTTTGAGACAAGCTTTCGCTCTGTTACCGAGGCTGGAGTGCAGTGGTGCAATCACAGCTCGCTGCAGCCTTGACCTCACGAGCTCAAGCGATCCTCCCACCTCAGCTTCCTAAATAGCTGGGACTACAGGCATGTGCCATTACACCTGGCTGATTAAAAAAAAAAATGTTTGTAGAGGTTGGGGGGGCGGTCTCCCTGTGTTGCCCAGACTGGTCTCGAAGTTCTGGGTTCAAGCCCTCCTCCCACCTCAGCCTCCCAAAGTGCTGGGATTACAGGCATTAGCCACGACACCTGGCCAGTAATGTACCTTTCTGTGCTAACTCAATGTTCCACTGATAAAACTGGCTGCACAATCGGCTCTGAGACCATGTGACACTTGGGCTTCAGCTGCCACTGTGCTTCCACACTTGTGGCACCCCAGCTCCCCTGGCTCTGACCCCGACCACGTGTAGCCTGCTACTGACATCTACTCCTCAGACACACATGGAAAGTGTTTGGGCCTGCCCCTGCTCAAAAGAAGCCTTCCCCTGGTAGAAGGGCAACAGCTGTGATAAGGAGACAACACTGAGCAGACGATGAAAACCACAACCAGACTACTAAAGTCTGGCACCATCAGAGGCCAGGTGGCTGAAGACGAAGCATTCCAGGATGGAGGCGAGGTCCTGATGGAATGCTGAGATGCTATGTGGAGGTTCACCAGGATGGAGGGCAATTCATGACTGATTTGGAAAGCTTTCCTTTGGAATCGGAATTGTCAGCAAACTCTCCAGTTAGTGTTCAGGGACTGTGCAAACCTGCTTTTACAATTTTTCAAGTAATCTCACATAAAGTTCACTGTCACAGCAAATATTTTCTTTTGATTGCTGACTACAGTGTTTTCCTCTACCTTTCAAATTTAGTTTTTACCAAGGCTACTGAGTGGACAGAGAACAGAAACACAGAAACACTTTTACACAGCTGTTCTGTCTGTCTGTCTATCTCTCTATCGACAGGGTCTTGCTCTGTCACCCAGACTGGAGTGCAGTGATGTGATTTTACTCACTGTAACTGCAAATCCATGAACTCAATCCTTCTGCCTCAGCCTCCCAAAGTGCTGAGATTACAGGCGTGAGGCACTGCACCTAGCCTTTGGATCTAATCCTTTGTATTCTTCCTATCTTCCTGTTTGTTGGCCTGAGATACATATCTTTTTAATTTTTTAATTTTTTTTTTTTTTTAGATGGACTCTCTCTCTGTCATCTAGGTTGGAGTGCAGTGGCACCATCTCAGCTCACTGCAACCTCCACCTCCCGGGTTCAAGTGATTCTCTTGTCTCAGCCTCCCGAGTAGCTGGGATTGCAGGCATGTGCCACCATGTCTGGCAAATTTTTGTATTTTTAGTAGAGACGGGGTTTCACCATGTTGCCCAGGCTGGTCTCAGACTCCTGACCTCAGGTAATCCCTCTGCCTTAGCCTCCCGAAGTGCTGGGATTACAGGTGTGAGTCATTACGCCTGGCCTATTTAAACATTTTAAGTTTTATTTTACTGTGGTTTTTGTTTTGTTTTGTTTTTTAGCGACAGGATCTTACTCACCAGGCAGGTGTGCAGTGGTGTGATCATAGCTCGCTGCAGCCTTGAACTCCCAGGCTCAAGCGATTGATCCTCCTACCTCAGCCTCCTGAGTAGTGGGGATTTTATTTTTTTTAATTGACAAATAATAATTGTACATATTCATGGAGTATATAGTGATGTTTTCATACATATAATGTATAGAAATCAAAGCAAATCAATTAGTATATTGGTGTCCCTTGGATTCCATAGGAAAATAAATATATTTTAAAGACAAAAGACAAAAGAAAATGAAAAGTAGGACAAACATCATAACAATTCCAGCTTTTATTTTTTGGAAAGGAATGAAACAGTGGACTAATCCAAGTATTTACACAGACAAAGGGGTTGAACGCAGCCTGTAGACTACCAGCTGGCAGCCAGCAAAATAAACCCCAGCTCTCTTGTATTCCCACTGGGAACACAGGGACTGCAGGTGTCCAATGTGTGTCTATGTAACCCACACTTGAAATAAAATATAGCAAAACATAAGGATGCCTAGGCAGTTCAGGTGTTGGAAAGTGGAGCTGGGGTCTACGGATCTGACATGCAGCTGGGTGGGAAGGGAAAGGACATCTGAATTTACCTGACAGTCGGGCAGTCTTGCCTCCCGGCTAGTTGTGAGCACTGTGGCGGTACGGAGGCAGCAGGCTGCTGACAATCTACAAGAAACTGATAAATTAGACATGTATACAAAGAGATGACAGAGCAAGGTGTTAGTAACAGTGACTAAAGCAGCTGCCTGAGAGATTTAGTGAGGAATGTGCATTCACACAGAAACATCCTGATTCAGCTTTTTTTTTTTTTTCTTGAATGATGCCAATAGAAAAGACAGGTTTTTTTTTTTTTTTTCCTTAAATACAGTACTAAAAAATTAGTGACACAGCATTAGTAGCGAGATTTCTCAAGTACATTAGGACATATGTGGTCATTTATCTTTGGTATTTTGTTATATCTAAAAATAAAGGGTCTATTAATATAATGAAAGATCTTCCAGTTCTAAACTTGAATGTGGTGGTGGTGAATTGCTTAGCACTTAGATCTGTTACTCCAAAATGGAACGTATTCAGATAACTGACTTTACTGTCAGGACACATGGACATATTGTCAGTCCCATAGGTAACCTGAGAAAAGTGTGCAATATAATCTTTTCTATGATTAGTAGAATCTTAATTGAACAAGGAAATCATCTTTACAGTTTTCTGAAAATTGATTTTATATATTGAAAGTAGAATTGTTGGCAGAAATCTTAGAATGTCTATTACATAGTAAATTGTTAGTGACTTGGACTAGAGCGCTAACCTGAATAAGAACTCCACTTTATTTTGTTTTTATCATTTTAAAGTCACACAATATAACACACTAGGTTAACAAAGTGCTAGCTAGTAAAAATCAAGCTTTAGCTGGGTTAATCATCTACTCCAAGAAAGCAGTGCCTGGTGTTCTAAAAAAAATCAAAGAGCAGTCTGTTTACTGGTACTAGGTGACTATATTAGAATCATGCAAGAAGCTGGTTAGAAATGCATATACATCATATTTCTTTTGCAAACAAGATTAGAATTAAACTTAAAAATTCTTCTTAAATAATTGAAGCATTTCCTCTTGCCCACTGCTTAGACTATGTATTTGCTTAGCAAATCCCTTTCCTTATATGTGTGTGTTTGTTTATTTGAGACAGAGTTTTGCTCTTGTTGCCCAGGCTGGAGTGCAATGGCTTAATCTTAGCTCACTGCAACCTCCACCTCCTGGGTTCAGGCGATTCTCCTGCCTCAGCCTCCACAGGACCAGGGATTACAGGCATGTGCCACCACACCTGGCTAATTTTATATTTTCAGTAGAGATGGGGTTTCACCATATTGGTCAGGCTGGTCTCGAACTCCTGACCTCAGGTACTCCACCTGCCTCGGCCTCCCAAAGTGCCGGGATTACAGGCGTGAGCCACTGCCCCCAGCCTCCTTATATGTTATGTAAATAATATTTAATCCACATTATCACAAATTCTGGATTTACAGCCTTAACGAGGCTCTACTGATTTTTACATTTAAAGTCTTCTATTTAAATATCACCTGTTTTAAAGCTGATATATTCTATTATAAAAAAGCCTGCCTATATAGTTATATAATTCCAGAATTTAAAATTCAAAAAAACTGCTGATGCTTTTCCAGAAATACACTAAAACTGTTTGTGATGCAAAGCATAATACAATATAAGGCAGGCTTGATTTTTGTTCACTCAAGAAAACATTACTGAAGGGACCCTTTTATATGGTTGGCTTTGTTGTCATCTTACGAATTAGCACATCTTAACAGGAACAAGGAGATCTGATTTTTGTTTAGTAGCTGGTGTTCAGATGATCATATGCAGTAAAAGTCTTTCAAATGTAACAAATCTGTTTTCTCAGATTGAGGAAATTCCTTTTTTAACTCTATTATCCCATTTTGCAGCATTGATTAGCTCCAGATTCCCTTTTGTAGAAACTCAGAGTCTTAAGGAATGCATTCTTTTGTCTTTTTAAAAATCTTTGCTCCTTTTGTCTTTTCCAACAGCTTTCCTGCCTATCTGAGTGGTAATTTAGGAATGTCTTAGACTAATTTGACAACTATTTTGATAAGGCCACCAGACAGGCAGTTTTTAAGTTAACCAGGTGTGCGCTGCCCTCTGATGGTGTATTTGGGTAAATGCAATGGATGTAAAAACCACTCTGGATTCCTTATGTCTTACATTGCTAGGGAAGTATAATGAAACTCTTCCATAGCAGAGTAGTGGCCTCTGTGGAATAGCGATCCTTAGAATTAGAGTAACTAGAGTATTCAAACGGCTTACATCTTTTAAAAATATCTCATATTTGACTATTTTTGCCAATACAGTCACAGATTATTATTCATTCAAAATATAATTTATGATAAAATTCAGAAAGCAGGTGATCAGAACCACAGTGTACTCCTTTAATGAAATGCTAGAGAGGTGGTAGACATTCTTCATATTTGTAGTGAATATTACTTTTTCCTTCGTTAGAAGTAACATCATCTCTGGCTAATATTTATTTTTTATTTTATTTTAGTTTTGAGACAAGAGTTTCACTCTTGTTGCCCAGGCTGGAGTGCAATAGTGCAATCTCGGCTCACTGCAATCTCCACCTCCTGGGTTCATGCAATTCTCCTGCCTCAGCCTCCCGAGTAGCTGGGATTACAAGCATGCACCACCACGCCCAGCTAATTTTTCATGTTTTTAGTAGAGATGGGGTCTCACCACGTTAGCCAGGCTGGTCTCTAACTCCTGACCTCAGGTGATCCACCCGCCTTGGCCTCCCAGAGTGCTGGGATTACAGGTGTGAGCCACTGCACTCGGCCTATTTATTTAGTTTTTGAGACAGGATGTCATGCTGTTGCCTAGGTGGCTATCATAGCTCACTTCAGCATCCAGTGCCTGGGCTCAAGTGATCCTCCTGCCTCAGCCTCTTGAGTGGCTGGGACTACAGGCACACACCACCACACCCTGCTAATTTTTAAAATTTTTGTAGAGATAGGGTCACGCTATTTTGCCTAGGCTGATCTTGAACTCCTGGCCTCAAGCGGTCTTCCTGCCTCGGCCTCCCAAAATATGGGGATTGGAGGTGTGAGCCACTGCTCCTAGCCAAGCTAATTATTATGATTTTGCATTTATTATTATAAGCACTTAGCTACATGTTATCCTTAAAGAATAAAAAACAAATTTCATATATAAAATGGTGATAGATTTAAAAAATTAAACTAAAATGTAGCTACATTGCTCTGACTCAATTGTCTTCTAAATCCCTGTTCTCAGGTCTACAGCCCTCCATTGTGTCAACTGTAGCCTGGCTGAGTCACGGATGTGTCTTGGCATGTACTTTGTAAAATGAAGGAGGTAGGTTGGGAGGCTGAGGAAGTCCCTTGTAGCTCTGAGATGCTGCTGGCTCTGAGTGATCTCCCCTGCTCCATCTAGGATCTATTCTGCTAGGCTCATTCTTGAAGGAATTAGGCCACTCTTGAAGGAACTTGTTGCTTTGGGAGGCATAAAAGATGACAGCTATGTGCATTAAGGAGCAGGCATTGTAGAACCCACAAAGCCATTGCTGTTTGGCCACCAGGGTTTGTCTAAACCATTCAACAGTCAAGTTACTAAACTTCTATTTTGTGTCAGAAACTGTGTTAGGCAGCAGGGGGAAAAAGGTGAACAGAGAAAATGTGGTCTCTGCTTCATGGAGGAAGATAAGCATATTTAATAAGCAACTACAATGAAGTGTCACGATGGCGATGGTGATGATGATGGTGATGGTGATGATGACAGCATCTAGTACTTATTTATTGCTTACGATGTGTCAGGCACTGTATAGGCACTTAATATACATTCTCTTCTATAACCCTGTTTTATTAATCTCACTTTACGTATAAGGAAAGGGGAACTTAGGTTAAGTAACTTGACAAACTCCACTAGGAGGTAGAGGTACAATTTGAATCCAGGACTGTATGGTCCAAGGGCCGAGTTGAACTTGCAGAGTTATCACTGTATTGCCTCCTATGATAGGGAAAGTGTAGGGTGTCACAGGACCTCATAGCGGAAGTTAATTAAATTAAATTAGACTGAATCTAACTAACCATACACAACTAAATCTAATTAACATAACTAAATCTAAGAGACAAGGGAGTACTTCCTGGAGGTTGTGATATCTAGGCTGACATCTAACAAAATGAGTTAGTCAAGTAACTTCTTTGTAACTACAAACTTTCTATGGTCTTTAGTAACAGTAATAAGACATTTTTTCATAAAATTAAAGTGTTTATTTGAAATGATCAGAATGGAATTAGAAAATGCTGTACATTTATATAAGGCCACAGGCTTGAGAAATGTCATAGCATACTCAAGAGATTATGTATTTTTTTAGAGACAAGCTCTTGCTGTGTCGCCCAGGCTGTAGTGCAGTGAGTTCAAGCAATCCTCCTGCCTCAATCTCGTGAGTAGATGGGACTACAAGTGTGTACCACCGTGCCCAGCTCAAGAGATTACTAATGCCTCAAGGGCAGGGATGAATATGGAATACTATAGCTCAAAGCATCCATAGGTCTGTCTTGATATGCACAAGAAGAGTACCCTTGTATAACATTCCTCCATAAACAAGGGCCTCATGTAGAAGTGAAGATAGAAAAGAAAGGGAGAAACAAGAGAGGAAACTATTTTCTGAATCAACAGGATGTAATCTTTCCTATAGACTTTACAGTTGTTATCTGTTTTAAGACAGGGTCTTGCTATATTGTCCAGCCTGGTCTTGAACTCCTGGGTTCATGTGATGCTCCCACTTCAGCCTCTAAAACAGCTGGGTCGACAGGCTCGCACTATTCCTACATGGAGGAAAATAAGTGTTTTTGATAATATGGGAGTATATCATAGTCTCACATATATATATATTTTTATTTAACTTCTTTTTATCATCTCTCCTGCCAGAAACAAACACAGAATTTGCCATCACAGTAGGTGCTCTACAAGCCTCCACTGATTAATCCAAGATCACTATGTGTATTAACTTGCCCAAGGTCACTATGTGTATTAACTTGCCCAAGGTTAGGAAGTGACAGAAAAAGGATTTAAATTTAGCCTCTTTAATGCTAAGGCTGCTTTTCTATTCACTCCTCTGGATGCTTCTCAAGTTGACACCAGCTACCTCTAGAAAATATCAGGGTCACAGAGTCAAAGAAACAGAAGGAACTTCGCCAGAGATTTGAGATACTGATATTAAGGCAACCAACGCTCTCAAAAACACAAAGCAAAATGAAGGGTAGATGACTGAAGATAATATTCAGTTTTTAAAAAGAGGTGGCTGAAAATAATACATTTCATTGGCAGGGGGAGAAAGTTTTGCTGTGTGGTTTTCTCTCGGGCTTCTATTATTTATAAAATTTTCAATGCAATTTAGAAAACTAACTAATTTTCTTTTGTTTTCTTTGAGACAGGGTTTCGCTCTTGTCGCCCAGGCTGGAGTGCAATGGCATGATCTTGGCTCTCTGCAACCTCCGCCTCCCGGGTTCAAGTGATTCTCCTGCCTCAGCCTCTTGAGTAGCTGGGATTACAGGCACGCACCGCCATGCCTGGCTAATTTTTATAATTTTAGTAGAGACGGGGTATCGCCATGTTGGCCAGGCTGGTCTTGAACTCCTGACCTCAGGTGATCCACCTGCCTCGACCTCCCCAAGTGTTGGGATTACAGGCGTGAGCCACTGCGCCCAGCCAAACTACCCAATTTTCTAAAAGTTAATGCCTTAGGGAGTCCAGGAGCCCACTGGTGGCTGTTTGGGATGGGGAGGAGACAGGGAACATTTCCATGTTTTGGCTTCACACCCGGCCCAGATGGCAGTAGTAGGCACTGGTGAGCACCATGTGGGTGAAAGCCCATCTGTGGAGACCAAACCAAGCCAGGATGAGTAGTGAGGCTGCAGAGGTGGCTTCTTTGGGGCCTAAGTGCTCTGGGGCAGGCTCAGCAGCAGCTATTTGTGGCAAACAGTCTCCTGTAGCATCGCTTGACCCCACCTCCTCGTTTTCCTGACTTGAGAACTAATGCATCCCTACTTTTTCATGAGATCGTACTTTCTCCACCACATCTCTTTCCCTCATGACCATAAACACCTCCGGGTGCTGCACATATTCCCATGAAAACTATCTCTGTCCTCTGAGTTCTCCTCAGGCCAAGTATCCAAGTTCTTTTCTTTTCTTTCTTTCTTTTTTTTTTTTTTTTGAGATGGGAGTCTCGCTCTGTTGCCCAGGCTGGAGTGAAGTGACGCGATCTTGGCTCATTGCAAACTCCGCTTCCCAGGTTCAAGTGATTCTTGTGTTTCAGCCTCCAGAGTAGCTGGGATTACAGGCACGCGCTGCCATGCCTGGCTAATTTTTGTATGTTTAGTAGAGATGGGGTTTCACCATGCTGGCCAGGCTGGTCTCGAACTCCTGGCCTCAAATGATCTACCTGCCTCGGCCTCTGAAAGTGCTGGGATTATAGGTGTGAGCCATCAGGCCCAACCCCGTTTCTTCCTTTTAAGATGTGATGTCAGTTTCCCTCAATCTTCTCTTGCTCTCTGACCTTGTTCCAGTTTGTGCACATCCTTCTAAAAATGAGGTGGTAAGAAAGGAAATCATGTGTGGTAAGATATGCCTGGTGAAAAGTACAGTGGCACTGTCTTGTCTCATCTGAGACATCCCAGTCCTATTAAAACAGCAGAAACCTCATGGCATTTCACATCACACTGCTATTTCCATTGAGCTGGCTTTGTTTACAGATAGTGCTATCAAGTCATTCTTCCTCCATCTTACAATGCTTGGAATTCCAGCACAATATTTCGTATCCATTTAAACTTTATGTTTAAAATACATGTGAAATATTTCACCTCTTCCTATCTGATGAATATTTTGGATCCTATTCCGTCATTTAGCATTTCTCTCTCAAATCAGAAAATGTGAGAATCATGACCTTGATAGCTTTATGTAAGATTAGCAATTAATAATAAGGTCACGCTATGTGAAGATCATATTTCATAAATATAGGTCAATGAATTTGGACCCTTTGCATATATCATTCAGTTAGTTATGAGTCTACATAATTATATTATCCTCTAGAATTGATTTCTCATTTGTCTCAAGAATATTAAAAAAAAAATGTCTGGTTAGTTGCTTGCCCAAGTTCAGACACATTATTTTACCATTTCTCTGGTCTTATGAGATAGAGAATGTGGGTAGTCCAGTTCAAGTTATTCTTGACGAACTCACACTGGCTTTTAACAATCCCCATTCTATGGAGAGCATTTGTAACTCATCCATTTCCAGAAATTTGCCCAGGATGAGGCTCAAGTTCGTTGGTCTACAGTTTAGAGAAACTTTTCTTCTCCACTGTGTAAAAAACTGTATTTTTACGTTTCTTCTTCTGACATATATAGGTACTAATCCTCTTACTTAAATATTCTATTTCTCCTCAGGCACCTCTTCCTCTATCTTTCATAAGTTCATGATTTTTCAGTCTCTTTCCTTCAACAAGTGAGAAAAAAAGGGATGTGTGCTTTCTTCTTCTCCTTTCCTGTTTTGAAAATGGGCAATTCATATACTTATATATATATATATATATTTTTTTTTTTTTCTTTTTTTTGAGATGGAGTCTCACTCTGTCGCCCAGGCTGGAGTGCAGTGGCGCGATCTCGGCTCACCGCAAGCTCCGCCTCCCGGGTTCATGCTTCTCCTGCCTCAGCCTCCCGAGTAGCTGAGACTACAGGCGCCCACCACCACACCTGGCTAATTTTTTTGTATGCTTAGTAGAGATGGGGTTTCACCGTGTTAGCCAGGATGGTCTTGATCTCCTGACCTTGTGACCTACCTGCCTCGGCCTCCCAAAGTGCTGGGATTATAGGTGTGAGCCACTGCGCCCAGTCCATACACACATATTCTTTTTTTTTTTTTTTTTTTGAGACGGAGTCTCACTCTGTCACCCAGGCTGAAGTGCAGTGTCCTTATCTCGGCTCACTGTAACCTCTGCCTCCTGGTTCAAGCAATTCTCCTGCCTCAGCCTCCCGAGTAGCTGGGATTACAGGCACGCACCACTGGCTACTTTTTTATACTTTTTTGGTAGAGATGGGGTTTCACCATATTGGCCAGACTGGTCTCAAACTCCTGACCTTGTGATCCGCCCACCTCGGCCTCCCTAAGTGCTGGGATTACAGGGGTGAGCCACTGCACCCAGCCTTATATTCTTAAAAATAGGCAGGAGAAATGGAAGTTGATGATATAAGGAACATGCATGCCTCTTGATGAGACTCTTAGTTATTATCTTTGCTAACTTGGTGTGCTCTTTCCAAGATTGTTTATAAAAAAGGTTTAATACATTTATTTGAACAACTGCTATCATAGAACATTGCTGCTACTATCTATTTGAAAGTAAATACATTCAAATAGATACCACTGCTATGGTTTGAATATCCCCTCCAAAATTCATGTTGACGCTTCATCTCCAATGTGGCAGTATTGAGAGGTGGAACTTTTTAAGAGGTGATTGGATCATATGGGTCTGCCCTCATGAATAGATAAATCCATTCGTGAATTAATGGATTAATGGGTTAATGGACTGATGGATTATGATGGGAGTGGAATTGGTGGCTTTATAAGAGGATGACAGACCTGACTTAGCACGTCCAGCCCCCTTGCCGTGTGATGCCCTGCACCACTTTGGGACTCTGCAGAGTCCTCACCAGCAAGAAGGCTCTCACCATGACCTTGGACTTCTCAGCCTCCATAATTGCAAATTACAAATTCCTTTTCTTTATAAATCACCCAGTTTCAAGTATTCTGTTATAAGCAACAGAAAATGGACTAAGACAACCACTTTAGACCAAAAATCTTATAAACTTGGAGTAAACAGTCAATATTCATTAAAGACCTTTCAATAAGAACAGATGATTAACAGTAGAAAAACAAGAACATTTAATTTTGAAAGCGTTAACTAGGAAATTGACAGAGCATTATAGATTGTCCTAAAATTAACACTCCATAGTTAAGATCAAAGCACAGAGACATCCTCTTTTAGTCCTTACGGGAAGGAAAAGATACCTCTCTTCCTTATTTTTCCAAACCTGGCCATGTTCTCCCAAACTATTCATTAATTGAAATTTTAGGCAATGACAAAAAAGGAAGAGCAGGCAGAAGAAATGTAGAAGAAAGAAGAACGGATGAGAAATAATGGTAATATGTAATGCTTATAAAAAGTGCTATATATATATATTTGCAGACAATTTGCATGCAAAAGCTCTTGAATCCTTGTAAAAACTCTGAGATATATTTTATTTTTGTTTAGAAATGAGAAACTAAGTTTATGCAAGGTCACTTTCTGTATTACCTTTTTTTTTTGAGATGGAGTCTCACTCTGTTGCCAGGTTGGAGTGCAGTGGTGCAATCTCGGCTCACTGCAACCTCCACCTCCCGAGTTCAAGCGATTCTCCTGCCTCAGCCTCCTGAGTAGCTGGGACTACAGGTGCACAGCACCATGCCCAGTTAAATTTTGTATTTTTAGTAGAGACAGGGTTTTGCCATGTTGGCCAGGATGGTCTACAACTCTTGACTTCCTGATCCACCTGCCTCGGCCTCCCAAAGTGCTGGGATTACAGGTGTAAGCCACTGCACCTGGCCTCTGTATGACTTTTATAATGAACAAAAGCTTTTTAGTGCCTAGAAAACTCAATTGAGACCAGGAGCAGTGGTTCATGCCTGTAATCCCAGCACTTTGGGAAACTGAGGCTGGCAGATAGCTTCAGTTCAGGAGTTCAAGACCAGCCTGGCCAACATGGTGAAACCTCATCTCTACTAAAATAACAAAAATTCTGGCCATGGTGGTGCTTGCTTGTAGTCCCAGCTACTTAGGATGCTGAAGCATGAGAACTGCTTGAACCCAGGAGGTGGAGGTTGCAGTGAGCCGAGATTGCACCACCGCACTCCAGCCTGAGTGACAGAGCGAGACTGTGTCTCAAAACAAAAAACAAAAACAAACAAAATTCAACTGAAATTGGTAGCCATAATCCCCATTTTACAGATTAGAACACTGAGGGTCAGAAGGGTTACGTGATTTTCTTAGGTCCTATGGAGAGAGTGGCAGGGTGAGAACTTGGGCCCAGGTTTCTGGCTGTCCACACACGCCCTTTCAGTGGAGTGGCCCATGATGTTATAGACTGAATTGTGTTCCCCTAAATTCATATACTGAAGCCTTAACTCTCAGAACCTTAGAATGCAACTGTATTTGAACACAGGACCTTTACAAGAGGTGATTAAATTAAAGTGACACTGTGAGAGTTGGCCCTAATCCAATCTGATTGGTGTCCTTGTAAAGGAGAGAGGATTAATACATACAGAGAGACACCAGGGATGCAGTGCACAGAGGAAAGACCACGTGAGGACAGTGAGAAGGTGGCCTTCTGCAATCCAAGGAGGGAGACCTCAGGAGAAAACAGACCTGCAGACACCTCGATTTTGAACTTCGGGCCTCCAGAACTGTGAGAAAATAAACTTCTGTTGTTTAAGGCATCCAGTGTGTGGTCATGTGATGGAAGCCCCTGCATACTAACACAGTCTTTGATTCTTGCTCCAAAGTAGAAGCAGTTAGTGCTCCTTTTTACTCTGCCGAGAGTACTTCTTCAGTCTAAATAAACCCAGAACAGCCCAAATTCTCTCAAATCATTCAAAACTAAGCAATCCAAGAGCTGAATTAAAAAGTTTCAATTCAAGGAAACTCAAAGTGAAAAAGATATATACAAAAGGCAGGAAGCACAAATTATGAAGGATAATCTGGGGCCGGCCGTGGTGGCTCATGCCTGTAATCCCAGCACTTTAGGAGGCCAAGGCAGGTGGACCACCTGAGGTCAGGAGTTCGAGACCAGCCTGGCTAACATGGTGAAACCCCATTTCTACTAAAAATACAAAAAATTAGCCGGGCGTGGTGGCGTGCACCTGTAATCCCAGCTACTCGGGAGGCTGAGGCAGGAGAATTGCTTGAACCCGGGAGGTGGAGGTTGCAGTGAGCCGAGATGGCGCCATCACACTCCAGCTTGGGCAACAACAGTGAAACTCCGTCTCAAAAAAAAAAAAAAGAAGGAGAATCTGCATTCAAATTTAGCGGATTCTTTCTTAGCAAAACCACTGTAGACAGAAGTGTGAAAGTGGTCAAAACAGTGGTACTGGGGAAAACTAAACTGACGGGAGCGGAATGTGAGGAGTTTGTGTTAGTAGAAAACATAAATGTCCATATACTGTGCACTGATGTGGAGATAGAAAAGTTGCACAGTTATAAAAGTCTCCCACACCCAGGAATTCTGATAATAGCACAAAGGTGCTCTCCATAACCAGTTACTAACACGCTTACATGTACTGGGGTCTTAAGTGAGGGTACACCACAATAATTTCCTTGCATTTGCCAATGATACTTCTGCAGCCATTTCCTATGGCCTCTCAGCTTTCTTCTTTTTTTTTTTTGAGATGGAGTCTCACTCTGTCACCCAGGCTAGCGTGCAGTAGTGTGCTCTCGGCTCACTGCAACCTCTGCCTCCCAGGTTCAGGCAATCCTCCCACCTCAGCCTCCCCAGTGCCACTATGCCCAGCTTATTTTTTTTAACTTTTTGTAGAGACAGGGTTTTGCCATGTTGCCAAGGCTGCTTTTGAACTCCTGCGCTCAAACGATTCGCTTACCTTAGCTTCCCAAAGCGCTAGGATTACAGGCATGAGCCACTGCACCTAGCCCTCTTTATTCTCTATTCTCTCTCCTCTGTGCTCCTCAGCTCTTCTCCATTTCAGCATGAAATTTAGAGTCCATCAGAAAGACCTCTGTCTCTCTGTTAGATTCCAGCTCCAACAACCAGTAGCTAGGGACACTGAAGAAGTGACTTAACTGTTCTGAGCCTCAGTTTTTCTGTTAAGTGAGAACATTAAATACCAATCCTGCAGGGTTCACATGAAGATCAGGTGAGAGAATGTTTGTGAAAGCATGCAGCCCTGAGTCCATCCATTAGACATGATGGACAAAGGAAAGGGAGGAATCGAATGCCCTTAAGGTTTTCAGCTTCAAGAAACAAAGTAAATGCTATTAACAACGATGAAATAAGAAAGGTCAAAATGGATCATAGGAAAAATTCATTTCAACAAGCTATTCCTCCTATCATTATATTCATCGGAAATGCTCTTGTCTATCAGACCATGCAAGGTCAAATTTCAGTCATTATTTCTGGTTACCCCAAAAGGAGGTGTCTGCTTCTTGCAGACTCCTTTAGCACTTCTCTCATCTCCTTCGGCATTTCTTTATTTCTTTCTTTTTTTTTTTTGAGACAGAGTCTTGCTCTGTCACCCAGGAGTGCAGTGGCGTGATCTCCATCTCAGCTCACTGCAATCTTCACCTCCCAGGTTCAAGTGATTCTTATGCCTCAGCCTCCCGTGTTGCTGGGGTTACACGTGCACGCTACCACACCTAGCTAAATTTTGTATTTTTAGTAGAGACAAAGTTTCACCATGTTGCCCAGGCTGGTCTCGTACTCCTGACCTCAAGCAATCCGTCTGCCTCAGCCTCCCAGAGTGCTGGGATTACAGGCGTGAGCCACTGTGCCCAGCTTCCTTTGGCATTTCTTATAGAACTCTAGACCCCTGCTTCCCTTGCAGTATATCTATTCTCCCTAGCCACACTGTGCAGCTCCTTGAGAGCAGGCAGGACCCTGCCTTATAATTCTTCAATTCCCCACAACACTTTGCTAGGGAATTTATGTGGTGCAAACCACCTCCCTTAAAAAAATCCTTGGATTTATTTATTAGTATCATCAATGTCATTGTTTAATTAATTCACTTGAAGGGAGAGTTTACAATTTAGACATTCCTGTCATTGTAACAACATCTTTCTAACAAAAGGAATAAGAATGGATAAATATTATCTGATAAAGATTTTAAGGTGAATTTAGTGTTATCAGATGATCAATTCTTCTTCTTTGGTAACTGTAAGACTTTGATATATAAACCTTGAAAATAATTTTTAAATTGCCATCATTTAAGATGTGCCAGATAACATAAACAGTAAATTATTCCTCACTAAATCTACAAAATGATTAATAATGTTAGTGAATTAACAGAAAGGTTAATGGAAAGAAGCATCAAAGTACATTCTCCTTGTAGTAACATTTAAACAGTCCTATGTATTCCTAAACAAATAAACTAAAAAACGCACATATAGAGAGTTTAGAAATAATAAAAAAAACTGAGAAAGAAATATTATATATAAAAGAAGAGCATGAGATAGAAACATTTACATAAATATTAACAGTAGCTAGAAAATAACTACTTTCAGAAATCTAATGATGAATTTAATGGTACACTGATATGAATAAAAATGGAGAGCTGTGAAGCACTGTCAGCATTTTATAATCAAACACATAAAGTTGGCTATCTCATCCCTTTTCACCAAACGTATTACATCCCGTTAAAACATTAGTTATTCTGAAAGTACCCACAGATGATAGTGTAATTTCTGACTTATCAGGGGTGAAATCTGCTAATTTATATCACCAAACACTTCAGACATATTTACATCAGTTTTTAACACAGCAAAGTCTATGATAGCGTATGCTCTTGATAGTCAGAAACAATCATTCTTCATTAATAAATTTCCAGAGAACAAAAAGAAGGAATTGTTGAAACACATCAAAAAGTTTCAATATAGACAATGCAAAAATAAGACCTGGTGACAAATCTTAAAAAGCATCTGGCTCTTCCTTCACATAAATAACAACTGCATATAGTTCATCACACTTCAGTGACAAGCATGAAAGTCGTCTTCAACAATGTAGAATGACAGCATGCCTTGCTAAGTAGAGAGGGAGCATTTTTAGATTTTTCAGTGGTTATAGATTTGACAAAACTTTTCACCCATCTTCCCATTTGCTGTCCTGATGAATATCGGATGACTAGCTGATAAAACAAAGCAATATTCATGCAAAAATCTATTTTTATTTCAAATCTTGCAAAAGAGAAATATAAAAATGCCCTGCAGTACAGTCAGCTTTCTGTTTCTGAACAACTTATAATTAAATCGTGAGCATGTGTGTTATCAATAGCCTATGGTAGGAAATACATGGAGGATAAATGGGGTGAGGGTAATTAAATACAGTGGCACCAAGAGGTAAAAGTACATTTTGCTGCCAGATTCTTACACCAATTAAAAACCTTCAAAAAATAACCTTTTGTTTAGAAATGACCTTCTCAAGAGCAACGCCAGCTGGCACAGAGTTAACTCAAGGTGGTACGATGGTCTGTTCTTGTTAAGCAAAGTCAATAACAGCACATATCTAATGAAGACCAGCTGTACCTCTGAAATGTCAGAATTGATGCATCATCAAAAAGAAAAGAGAAATAAGTTAAACTACAACCAATAATTCACTAAAAAGATCAATTATAAAAATAGATCCCAAACAAGAAAAACATGAGACACCACTCAATGAAATGTGTTTGATCTTCTTGTTTAATATTTTCTTCATTTCTTTTAATCATTAAAAAAATTACACTAGAAAATATTCTGAGAGTTTCAGGGCGTCTTCTTCTGTAAATCAATGGATCTGAAAATTATAGACTTTCACCAATGTCCGTTGTTTCTTGGCTTTTTTTTTTTTCATTTTTAAGGAAATAGGAAATACTTATAACACGTAATCCACATTTTTGGTGGGAGAAACAATTCAGTTATCTCAAGTTTCAAAATGCCTTGTCTTCACAAGCAAATTAAACCATAAGTATAACTTGGTTAAAGGAAAAGAAAAATGTTTAAATACTAGATATCTTGAAAATCTAAGTTTACAGAAGATGCTTATTCATTTTCAAAGAAAAGAATAAGAATTTCCAATGACCATCTTCCTAATGTAAAAGTATTTGATTCGTAGAAATTTAACTGAAGCGAAGCTACTCAGGAACAAATGTATTAAGAAAAATAAGGTTCACCTTCAGGTTTATAGCCAACTTACCTCTTTTTGCTTTTGATGTCAAGTAGTGCATAAAAAGAGAAAAAAATTTATGTTTAACTGATTCTAATGTCAATACATAATGGCTTATTCCATAAATACCTTCTCAGAGTAAAGGACCTCAGAACTAGTCTTTTAAAAGATTCTATGGTTAGAGGTGAAGTTTGGCCAGAAGCAAACAGTAGCCCTTCCTACTTTAAATTTCTTTCTTTTCTTCTTTTTATTTTTTAGAGACTGGGTCTTGTTCTGTCACCCAGGCTGGAAAGCAGTGGCACGATCTCGGCTCACTGCAGCCTCTGACTCCCAGGCTCAAGTGATCCTCGCACCTCAGCCTCCTGAGTAGCTGGGATCATGGGTGTGCCTCACATCCCTGGCTTCTATTCTAAATGTACAATTCCAGTTCTTATGATCCAAGCTGATCACAGACTAATTTTCTCTTTGTAGTAAGACACAATCTGAAGTGCAATGAAGAACTGGCAGGCAAGGCTCAGTTTACAGCAAAAGAATGGACTAGATATGGACGAGATGATCAGCATCAGAGCAGCAAAAAGGTCCTTAAGATGAGGAAATGTGTCTCCTTAAACTAAAAAACAAAACAAACAAACAAAAAACCACCAATTTTTCTTTTTTTTTGAGACGGAGTTTTACTCTGTCGCCAGGCTGGAGTGCAGTGTTGCAATCTCAGCTCACTGCAACCTCAGCTTCCTGGGTTCAAATGATTCTCCTGCCTCAGCTTCCCAAGTAGCTGGGATTACAGGCACGTGCCACCATGCCTGGCTAATTTTTTTGTATTTTTAGTAGAGATGGGGTTTCACCATGTTGGCCAGAATGGTCTCCATCTCTTGACCTCGAGATCCACCCACCCCGGCCTCCCAAAGGGCTGGGATTACAGACGTGAGCTACCGCACCTGGCCAAAAACACCAATTTTTATATTCACTAAGAACAACCTTTTTTTTTTTTTTTTTTTTGAGACAGAGTCTTGCTCTGTCACCCAGGCTAGAATGCAGTGGCACGATCTTGGCTCACTGTAACCTCCACCTCCCAGGTTCAAGCGATTCTTCTGCCTCAGCTTCCTGAGTAGCTGGGATTACAGGCGCCCGCCAGTGCGCCCGGCTAATTTTTGTATTTTTAGTAGAGACGGTGTTTCACCATCTTGGCCAGGCTGGTCTTGAACTCCTGATCTTGTGATCCACCCGCTTTGGCCTCCCAGAGTGCTGGGATTACAGGCGTGAGCCACTGCGCCTGGCCAACTTTTGTTTTTGTTTTTAAGACGGAGTCTGGCTCTGTAGTACAGGCTGGGAGTGCAGCGGTGCGATCTTGGCTCATTGCAACCTCCGCCTCCTGCGTCCTTGTTCAAGCAATTCTCCTGCCTCAGCCTTCTGAGTAGCTGGGATTACAGGAACGCACCACCATGCCCAGATAATTTTTGTATTTTTAGTAGAGACAGGGTTTCACCATATTGGCCAGGCTGGTCTTGCACTCCTGACCTCATGATCCGCCTGCCTCGGCCTCCCAAAGTGCTGGGATTACAGGCATGAGCCACCACGCCTGGCCAAAAATAACTTTAGTTAAAATGACAGTCCTGCTCTAGATCATTATTCTGCAAAATAAATATATGTATTTTCATATAAGTCTTAAATGCAAATTTTTCTTTTCTTTTTTCTTTCTTTTCTTTGAGACAGAGTCTTGCTCTGTTGACCAGGCTGAAGTGCAGTGGGTGCCATCTCTGCTCACTGCAGCCTCCACCTCCCAGGTTCAAGCGAATTCTCCCGCCTCAGCCTCCTGAGTAGCTGAAATTACAGGCGTGCGCCACCATGCCTGGCTACTTTTTGTATTTTTAGTAGTCAGGGTTTCACCATGTTGGCCAGGCTGCTCTCGAATTCCTGACTTTAAGCGATCCACCCACCTCGGCTTCCCAAAGTGCTGGGATTACAGGCGTGAGCCACCACACCCAGCCACAAAATTTTCAAGTTATAGAAGTTGTTTTTTTTTTTTTAAGTAATTATTTTAAGAGTAACAATCTAATCTAGCCCTGAGAATCATCACTGACTAATTCAGTCACACAAGAGGGCCAGCACCAGAAGCGGTCCCTCAGAAGATCTCATCTGTGGACTGGGCACACTGAAGTGACGTAAATCATCTATATGCCAAAAAAGAAAAAGAAAATCTCTGAGATCCAGTAAGACTAAAGTTAAAATAAACTTGGCTATCGCATGTACAGTTCACAAAAAAACTTTAAATTTGTGGTATGGAGAGTATATCAATGACTATTATTGGCTGAGAGGTGACAAAGGACAATGAACGTAGTGGTTCCATGGCATCTTTATGACTTTACACTTTTTGAAGAAAACAAAGAATGGAATAGTCAACCATTTTGAGTTGTGCTTTTCCTTTTTCCTCTCGTACCTTTCCGGCAAAATACACTGGGGAAACTGCCAGGAAAATTGAGTAAGATCAATAGACGACTAAAGAGATGGGTGTGGAGGACAGAACACAGAGCTATGCAAGAGGAGTCCCAGAGGGTGGCAGCAACGCTTCCCTGCTCTATAATGAGTGTGGTGCGCCAGGAATCTTTGCTGGTTGATGAGCTATATAAGTTTAATTACTAGGTCACTTTAAGTAGTCTAGGTATAAGTGCTATGAAACTATATTTTCACTACATCATTTCTTTCTTTCTATTTATTTATTTAGGCACTGTCACCCAGGCTAGAGTGCAGTGGTGCGATCACAGCTCACTGCAGCCCCCACCTCCTGGGCTCAAGCAGTTCTCCCACCTCAGCCTCCTCTGAAACTATAGGCAGCTAATTTTTGTATTTTTTGTAGAGACAGGGTTTCACCATGTTTCCCAGGTTGGTCTTGAACTCCTGGGCTCAAGTGATCCACCCACCTCGGCCTCCCAAAGTGCTGGGATTACAGGCGTGAGCCACCGCGCCCAGCTCACTGCATCATTTAAAGTAAAGGAACGGGAAGGAGCAAGCCTGGGCGTTCCATGAACATTCTAACTGCACATCAGTTGAGCTATGCTCACAGCTGGAGCTCAGGCTGCCCTGCCCAGCTCCCTCAGAGCTCAGGAGAACCACTGCCGCCAGATTCAGTGTGTAGAAAGGTCAATTTTCCTAACCATTTACAATGCCTCAGTGCACTTTAGGTGGCTGTCATGTTGACGGACATTCCGGAATTAAATCAGTGGCTTCCATATGCCATGTAACAATATCGGTATACTTTTAGATATCAAATCCTGCCCATTTTGAGAGAGAAATCAAAGTGTTGGCACGTTGTCAGAATTCAGCAAGAACTCAGGAACATCACTACTCCTTCCTGCCTTGTCTACTCAGTTCACAACACATAGTCACTTTAAATCATCAAAAAGTTTGTTTTACATATTAATGGGAATTTTCCTTTTTTTTTTTTTTGAAAAAACATTCCCTTTTCTTGGGAACTATACTATATGGTGCTGAAATATCATAACATTTATTTAGAAGCACAGATTTTACACAGTGACCTCCGGAGCCAGTCATGGACAGAATAACTTGAATTCATAGCATCAGAGAGTCTCAGACCTGGGAGATGCCCTTCCGGGATTTCTTCACCATAGGCTCTCCTTTTACATTTATGAGGAGAAATGGACAGATAAGTAGTTGGTTAACCTAGAGACTGGCTTCCCTGGGTACCTACTGTGACTTTCTCTTAATATGTTTTCTTAGTATTCTTTGCAGATAGGAGAAGTCCCTTTGTAAGGTATAGTTTGGATATACCATCTCAGATAATGCCTTATAATCAGAGGGTTTGTTGTAATAGAGGTGGCTGTTATGTAGGTACGGTGGGGGCAAATAGCAGAATATAATAGACTGATGTCAGCAGATGGGATTAAATAGGTATGAGGACAGCATAGAAGACACTGATGGCTCTCTTCCTCTGGACTACAACAAATGGCCCTAGCTGCCCAACAGAACTCTTTGCTTGCAGAGCTTTGGGATATGAAGGCAAGGCAATGTTATAGGTAGATTGTTCGGCACCCAACTCCCTGGGAAGATACCAAAGAAACTGTGGATTTGGTGTTGTAGGCTAGTGACTGCTGGTTGGTAGAATAAAGGCTATTCTCTGTCTTGAGCGTGGAGAGCACACACAGGTAGAAGGTGGTGAGATTAAAATGTATAATTGTTTTATTCTGGATTTAGACTAGTTTGTTATTACTGGGTGGAGGCTGCTCACTTCAGTGAGTCTGAGGCAGTATCTGTGATCTAGAAACGAATCCTAGAAATGTCTCTTTCAGCTTGAGTATCTGCCTGCTAAGATACATATATATGAGCTAGAAAGCATCATTTGGGGTTTGGGCAGAGTCAAGAGAGGCAGACAGTTTTTGCCTGGAATGTCCTGGGCCTCATGTATGTCTCAGCCCACCCTTTCCTCCCTGTTACTCATCTGGACACAGTCACCTTCTAGAGGCCGCTATCTTTAGCACTGTATGGGTGGACTTAGGTGAACATAAGTACGAACTAATTACTCTTGCTCTTAAATATGTAACAATTAAGAATATCAAATAAGTACTTCTTTCCTAAAAATTGTAGTTTTTCCTCCTAAGGATTTAAATATATTAGGAACTTACAATTTCCATGGATTTAATAAAATTTTAACAAAATCGAAAAGACTTTAAAATTACATAATGATACTGAAATAGTCAATATGGATTGAAAAGTATGATCTAATATAATATACAGTTTCTTGCTACAGAGTTTTTCATATTGATCTCTTCATTAATTAAAAGGTTTCATCCTTTCATCATAGCTTATTTTGCTTACAATGCTCAGGTTTTGAATATGAAATCTTTTAAGGAGACATAATTTCTGGACAGGAATACCTGACAGAGAACAGTAAACAAAAACAAAAATAAAACAAAACAAAAACACGAACAGGACCATGGTCATTAGATGTTCTACTAAGTATTGCATTTTTGTTGACTGGGTCCAATTTGTAGCATGGAATGGTTTACTCAGTATTATCTTTATCTTCTCTCTTACTGTGGGAAGAAGGAAGACACATGAAATAATTAATCTTGAAAGACTTTGATGTGTTTTCAGTCTATAAACGGTGTCAATAAATTCTGCTATTTAAAACTGGCAGGATGTATTTTAAACCTTTTTAAGGCACTCTCTGCTTAAAATAAGAAACAAGGGCTTTCACAACTTGATTACAGTAATTAAAAAAGTAAGTCATTATACTGTTTTAAGAATGTTTAAGGAATATGTTTTGTTAGGATATATCTAAGTTCTTATACCGACAAAGAAATCTAGTAACAAATAAGAGACGTATGTTTTATTGAGACAGAATTTCGCTCTTGTTGCCCTGGCTGGAGTGCAATGGTGTGATCTCGGCTCACTGAAACCTCCACCTCCTGGGTTCAAGCGATTCTCCTGCCTCAGCCTCCCGAGTAGCTGGGACTACAGGTGCGTGCTACCACGACCAGCCTAATTTTTGTATTTTTTAGCAGAGACGGGGTTTCACCATGTTGGCCAAGATGGTCTCAATCTCTTGACCTCGTGATCTGCCCGCCTCCGTCTCCCAAAGTGCTGGGATTACAGGCATGAGCCACCATGCCTGGCTCAAACATTTAATATATATCTATTTTAAAAAGCATTGCCACCAATCAGAGACAAAGCATAATCAGCAAAATAGCAAATGTTTGCTCCAATATCTCAGTTTAAAAGAAAAATGAGGGCCGGGAGCGGTGGCTCATGCCTGTAATCCCAGCACTTTGGGAGGCCGAGGCGAGAGGATCACCTGAGGTCAGGAGTTTGAGACCAGTCTTACCAACATGGAGAAACCCTGTCTCTACTAAAAATACAAAATTAGCTGGGCATGGTGACACAGGCCTGTAATCCTAGCTAGTTGGGAGGCTGGGGCAGAAGAATTGTTTGAACCTGGAAGGCAGAGGTTGCAGTGAGCCAATATTGCGCCCCTGCACTCCAGCCTGGGCAACAAGAGCGAGACTCTGTCTAAAAAAAAAAAAAAAGAAAGAAAAAATAAAAATGAAATACATGCCATCTTAAACTTTATTTTAAAATCAATTGTTAGTTATTCAAATTTAGATTTCTGTGTGGAAATTCTATCTAGTAAAAACTATTGGTAAGAAGTTCTAGAACTGCACCATCCAATACAGTAGCCCTTAGCCAAATGTGGCCATTGAGCATTTGAAATGTGGCTAGTTCAAATCAAGATATGCTGTAAGTGCCTAATACTGAATTTCAAAGGCTGAATAAGAAAAACAGAATGTGTGTGTATGTATGTATATGTGTGTGTGTGTGTGTGTGTGTGTGTATATATATATATTTTTTTTTTGACAGGGTCTCACTCTGTCACCCAGGCTGGAGAGAACTAGCACAATCTTGGCTCACTGCAATCTCTACTTCCTGGGCTCAAGGGATCCCCACACCTTGGCCTCCTGAGTAGCTGGAACTACAGGCGTGCACCACCATGACTGGCTAAGTTTTGTAGTTTTTGTAGAGACAGGGTTTCGCCATGATGCCCAGGCTGGTCTTGAACTCTTGGCCTCAAGGGATCCACCCACCTCAGCCTCCCAAAGTGGAATTATAGGTGTTAGCCACCTATGAATTCCATGTTGAAATGATCACATTATGGATATAGTGTGGCAGTTCAAATCTATTACTAAAATTAAGTTCACCTGTTTCTTTTTATTTTATTTATTTTTTCAAACAGGGTCTTGCTCTGTCACCCAGCCTGGAGTGCAGTTGCACGATCACGGCTCACTGCAGCCTCCATCTCCTGGGCTCAAGCAATCCTCCCATCTCAGCCTCCTGAGTAGTTGAGACTACAGGCGCATGCCACTACGCCTGGATAATCTTTTTATTTTTGGTAGAGACATGGTTTCGCCATGTTGCCCAGGCTGGTCTTGAACTCCTGGGCTCAGGTGATCCTCCATTTTGGCCTCCGAAAGTGCTGGGATTATAGGCATGAGCCATGGCGCCTGACTTCTTTTTACTTTTTCTAACATGACTACTAGACTACTAGAGAATTTAAATTTACATATGTGGTTTATATCATATTTCTATTGAATAATTCTGAATACAAACATTCTTGTAGTTGTCATTTTATCATTTGGCAAGAAATATTTCTACTGTACACATAGAAACATTCCAAGCTTTCTTAAAGAGCTCAAGCATGTCTTCCTTCCCCTTCGTAACTTCTTCTGACTCAAAAGAAACAAAAAGATGAATGGATAGGAAAGAAGAACCCAGATACAGCAATTCAAAAAAACCCGGCAAGCATAGTGTCTGTGGTTGTGCCAATGGTATTAATACATATGTAAAATGCATATTTGTTTTTATATATGTATATATTTATATGCATTTCTTTATATACGTATAGAATGTTTCTGGAAAAATACACAAGGTTGGTTGGGTGGGCACAGTTGTGGCAGAAATCTACCATCTACTGTATACTTTGTACTTAAAAATTTTTGAACCATTACCTATTGAAAAATATACAGCAAGTTTAAAAATATATTTTTCAACATGTGGTTGACAATTTTGTGAATTAATATATTTTTTCTTCTTCTTTTTACTCTGTCACTCGTTGGAGTGCAGTGGCTCACTGCAGCCTTGACCTCCCCGACTCAAGCAATCCTCCCGCCTTAGCCTCCTGAGCAGCTGGGACTATGAGTGCATGCCAGCACATCCAGCTAATTTTTAAATTTTAATGGAGAGACGAGGTCTCGCTATGTTACCCAGGCCAGTCTCGGACTTCTGGGCTCAAGCAATCATCCTGCTTTGGCTTCTCGAAATGCTGGGGTGACAGGAATTAACATTTTTGATTTAACTTTTGTTTTGGCAGATTCCAAACTAAAGACAACATATTCTGACATCAAGAAGTGCCTGGGCCTTCCCCTACAGGGAAGAATTCTGTGGAAACTATGTTCAAAGAAAATATAAACCTAAAAGATTACAGGTTTCAACAGACTACCCCTTCACTCCTACTAGTTCAATAATTGAATCCTGTGGAAAAAGAAAGTATAGTGATATGGGAAGTGAAACACACATAAATAGAAAAGCCTCTATAGGACAAAATATAATTTATAAAGTACAAAACACTGAGGCCATTAGTTCAAACAAGATTGACTGAGCTCCTTCGACACACAGAACATGGAAAGCGTAAGAGCAGGTCATGTGTGCACAGGATATGCTGGCTGATGAAATGTATAGTTGAATTGTAAGTTGGGACATATTTAAACATTCCTGTTCCTCACAGTTTTGATTCTGGTCTCCACTACCTCTCATCTGCATATTTTATGAGTCTCTGTACCTGCTTCTTTATCTTAGATGTTACCCACATCTAATCCATTCTCCACCTTGTCATCAGGGTGATTTTAGCAAATGAAAATCTGATCCTATTCTTAAAACTGCTAAGCTATGCCCATGGTAAGGTCTGCTCTCACTAACCTGGCTCTCTGTCTTCAGGTCCCTGTCCACCTTCGCAGCCTCGCTTTCTATTACTTCCAAGTCCCGCAGCAGGTTGTAGTGCTGAGCTCACTGGCACTGGGGCAAGTTGACCTCCTTTCCTATAAGGTTCTTCTCATGACCCAAACCTGCGCGGCTACCTTCTGCCTATTACGGTATAGCCACCTTTCATGGCCAGCGTTGCATTTCTTCTGGAAGAATGTTCCTAACCGCCCTAATTCCTTTATTTATTCCAGGAATATCTATTAACATCAGTACATATTTGTCTCCTACCTCCCCTACCAGACTATGAGTTTTATTTGAATATCATTGTATATCAAGAGCCAAGAAAAGTGCCTGACACATAGTAGATATTCACTAACTTTTGTTAAATTCTGGTGAATGAGTAAATGGATTAATGAAATGTGATTTTGGTACATGCTTAAGAACACAGGCTTTGCAATACATGAAACAAACAAATATCTACTTGTCTGAATGCAGTGAAACATAAAGGCAGTTTTTACTAGGAACATGTCGTGTGTAGGGTAGACTATGTATCTCAAGGGGTGATTATGTATCTAAGGCTAATACACTTCTGTGAGTTGCTTTAAAAAACAGTACAATGTAAAATGTCACAGAAACATTTTCAGACTTCAAAATAATACCATTCTCTTAAACTAGCTGAGTCACTGTGTCAGAGAAAGAGAGGGAGGGAGGGATGAAGGAGGGAGGAACAGAGGAAGGGAGGAGATTGAAATGATAGGGAGAAGCAAGATATCTAAGAGGAAAAGCGTGACATGGGAAACAGTGTGAAGAGCAAGCTGCTTAGGCTATTACTTCCAGACTGAGTTCAAACTTGCTTCTCCAGGTTTGCCATTTCCTACTTATCTTGTGTAATTGCTGCAGTCAGGTCTGTTACTACAGAAATAACAACTCCTGCCTGTGAATTACACGGATTCTTTTTACATATTCTGACAGGCTGACTGTAATTATTGATTAAATGGTAAGATCATGATGAAGAAGATGAGGAGGAGGAGGAAGAGAAGAAGGAGGAAGAGAAGGATATAGGCCTAGGTAGTTAAGGAATCAAGATAAAATGCTGACTAAAAAATAGGCAACAATTTTGTGAAGACACACAATCTGCTGCCTAATTACAAACTCCTTGATGACAACAGGGTCCCTTTTGAGTCAAGGTCATCAAGGCTGATAGGCACTTCTCAGATCAGCTGGTAAATGAAACTGTGAAAACTAAGATGAGCATGTGGAAGGACACTGGAATTTGTGTGCCAGGATAAGGATAACGTCAAGAGCAAGAAAATCAACAAGCAAGCCATGGCCAGAAGCACTGGAATTGCAAGGGCTGAGGTTGCAGAAGCTGAGCCAGCCAGAGGGAAACGCCAGAATTTTCCCTTAAAAGGTTGTACTAATGCAGCAAATCAATCAGGATAATGCATTAATTAGTATAAAACATTCTACTAATGTTGAAAATCAATGGCCTACCCTATAGTTGATTCTCTAGAATTGAGAAATTGTGTACTTGAGGAGATGAGGTTTTCTGTTTACCATCTCATAGAAATAAAATCTATTTGAAAGTATCTCTTATATAGAATAAATAACATTTTATGTTCTGTGTCTTAAATTTTTAAATGAGACATACCTCTCTCAATTCCTCAACTGAAGGATTAAGAACAAATTAAACTAATTTCATTTTTAGTTGAGATAATTGCTTCAACGGTCCTCAATAGAAAAATAAAGCCCATATTTGCTTATTAGAATAATTAAAAATCAACTAAAAACATGTATTAAAAATATATTAAAAATAAATTTTTAGGTGATTTAAAAATCACCTAAAAACATGTATTAAAAATATATTTTAGAAATATATTTTAGTTTTTAGCTTATCAAAAACATTCTGACAAATTAATAGAGAACTTTCTGTTTAAAATGACTAATAGATACTGTTACTAGCTAGCAAATTTTATAATGGTTAAACTCATGAATTTAAAAATACTCATAAAATCTATTATTTCCCATAGGCTTATGATATTTCTTATATAGAACATGAGACTGGTCATATATAGCATATTTTATCTTTCTTGGCTTAATGAAAAGATTTTATATAGTAAAAGCATCATAATGAATGTTTGATATGTTTTACCCTATATAGTTCAGTTGAGGGAAAATAACATATATTGGTAATAATGCAGATATTTATAGAAGCTATAATTTATTTGGTGTGGATGGTCAGTCACTTTCTATAGCAATTCATTGAACTAGGACCTTTTAGAAAATGTTGCTAAGACTGATAAGAATTTATTAAGCATTAATCTGGTTGATTCCATGATATATAATTAAAAATTCCTAAGGCTATAATAACAGCTTTACTTCCTTTCCTCTTTTATTATTTTAACTTTACATAACTGGTGAGAATTGTAAAGGTTATCAATATGTTAAGCTGTCAGCGTGATCTTCCGGTCTGGTGATGATTCTGAATTCCACATTCCTTATATCTCTAATCTTTTTTTTTTTTTTTTTGAGACGGTGTCTCACTCTGTCACCCAGGCTGGAGTGTAGTGGTGCCATCTCGGTTCACTGAAACTTCCGCCTCCCTGGCTCAAGGGATCCTACCTTAGCCTCCTGAGTAGCTGGGACTACAGGCGCCCACTACCACACCTGGCTAATTTTTGTATTTTTTGTAGAGATGGGGTTTCACCATATTGCCTAGGCTAGTCTAAAACTCCTGAGCCCAAGTGATTCACCTGCCTCGGCCTCCCAAAGTGCTGGGATTACAGGTGTGAACCACCGCACTCAGCCTCGAATCTCATAAATAGTAATCATTTCTAAGGTCAATTTGTAAGGTATTTTCTGGTTATTCAAAACTAAAGAGTTTAAGACAATATACTGGTACTCTTATTCATGTATGCTAACTGACTTTAGAGTTGTAAGATGCGTACAGTGTGTATAAAGTAGCAGAAAGATTCCCAATCTGGGAAAACGGGAAAGTGTTTTATGGGCTTTTAGTACATTGATATACCCTTCTTGACAGCAACATTAGAATGGAGCCAAAAACGTAAAGATGTTCAACTTTTAACTGAGTGATCTCACTCCTGAGAAACATTTAATAGATGAGAAGCTGAATGCATGAGGGTATTCCCGGCAGTACTCCATAATATAACACACAATGAAAAACTACCTCAGTGGACGAGGGGAAGTAGTGATTAATGTGGTGACAGCATCTGAAACAAAATCTATGATACAATAACTTTAACAAATAAAAGACTAGATAGCAACATGGAAAAACTTGTGATGTAATGTTCATGGCTTAAACAATGTAATGATAACAATATAAAATATATATCCATGTAAACAAAAACCAGTCATACAAAAATGGAAACAGTTATTGTTGTTAACATTGATTATTTTTAACCTTACTGAGATGTTATCTTTTTAATTAAACAACAATAGGAGTTATTTATTAATCATACCAATTTCTTTTCTAAGTTCCAGTAGATAGTTCTACTATTTTTAGTGTTCCATTTGGAACACTAAAAAGAAGACTTTTATGGGTTTTTTTTTTTTTGTTGTTGTTGTTGAGATGGAGTCTCGCTCTGTCGCCCAGGCTGGAGTGCGGTGGCCGGATCTCAGCTCACTGCAAGCTCCGCCTCCTGAGTTCACGCCATTCTCCTGCCTCAGCCTCCCGAGTAGCTGGGACTACAGGCGCCCGCCACCTCGCCCGGCTAGTTTTTTGTATTTTTTTAGTAGAGACGGGGTTTCACCGTGTTCGCCAGGATGGTCTCGATCTCCTGACCTTGTGATCCGCCCGTCTCGGCCTCCCAAAGTGCTGGGATTACAGGCTTGAGCCACCGCGCCCGGCCTACTTTTGTGGGTTTTATCCGAGTTAGGTATCCTGATAAATCATTACCACTTTGGTGATTCACAGAATACTTCAAGGTACCTTCCAAGGAGGTCTAAAACAATAGGAAATCAGTTATGAAATTAAAAACACCAAGCAGTTTTTACTTTTTTTCTTCTTAGGTGTATATTTTGGCTATTACACCATTCCAACGCATTATCACTACCAATTTCCTCAAACACCTTTAGAACGTGAAATGCACTATCAGTTTCTACACCACATCTTTTAATCCCAATCAGTAGGCTGATTCCATGAATCAGATAAGGAAAGTATTAGAGATTCAAAGGCTGAGGTTTGCAAAAAGGAATTAAGGTAAAATGAAAAAATAAATTCTATTTCAGCGGTGGCAAACTCAAAGACTACAAGAGGGGCCAGGAGAGAATAGAAATGAGGATAGCAGGCTGGGTATAAGTAATAAGGAGGAGTGGGGACTGTGGCAAAGTGCAGAGCTTGCCCTAACAGCAACAGCCACTACAGAGCTCCAACAGGTGTTGACATGCGTGAGCGCAGACCTAGGGCTGCCAGATATTCAGAATCTTCCAAAAGAGGCCAGAAATACTGATGCTCATACAAAATCTCTTGAATTTTTAACTGTCGATAACTAACTTGAATTAGTTTTATTTTTTATTTTCTGGCAATAGTCTAACAGCTGCGCTTAAGCTTACTTTGGTTTATGGGCTCCTTGTTTGCCACTTCTGCCCTATACTCACATGCAGGGATTCCTCAAAAGGATGATTTTTATTTGCAAGAAGTCACATTTTCTCTATTTGTCATATGTCACATTTTCAATTTAGGCCTCTTCATAGAACAAGTAAAAAGAATGAAAGGAAGGAAGGAAGGAAGAAAAATGCAAAATAGTGAAGCTAAGTGTGAGCATGTTGGTAAGCATTAACGAACGGGGGCTTGCAATCTACAAGAACATTATACTAAGACCTAAATGTTCTTGAGGAGCAAAATCTTAGAGGGTTTTACTTTTATTCTCAATATAATGATTGAGGAGACATTCTGAGTCACTACAAAAGGAAATCAGCCCAAAAGCCTTGTTATACATATGGCTCCCTTTATGGAAATTATATTAAAAATGATAAGAGAGAACTGGCCAAATCTGACCAAGATGGAATCACCATGAGCTACCAAACTGCAAATAGGATCCAAGTGTGTATGTATTGTGCTTGTTGCTAATTTCCCTTTTCCTATCCCAGTCCTTCCAACTCTCATTTGCCATCTTTGGCTGTTAAATGGAAGTCTGTCATTCTAAGGAATATGAGTAAAGGAGGAAACAGGAAGCTAAGTGTAAAGGAAGTTTTTACTTGACTTGTAGGAATTTACACATCATCAAAGGTAGACTCTGCAGATGCGTGGGCCTGAGTGACTGGAAGGAAGGGGAGAGTCTACTCAACTAATCATTTGCATCACATGCACCCAAGGAAAAAATGTTTACCTGGTGGAGCCACGGTTAACCTTTTTTCCTTGCTGAGCCGGTGCCCTTGGATGAATTCACTCATGGAGGGGGGGCCCTTCAGAAGAAATGATTCTGTGGAGGTGGGATCAGGGGGAACTCTTAATAAATTCTGTAGGTAGGAAGCCCCTGAAGTCCTGGGACGGCTCTGATCACAAAGGGAAGGTGAAAATTGTCTTGCAGGAGATCCAAGAAAAATACATATAGGAAACAAAAAAGTTTTACTTTAATTACCTTTCAATGCCTCACCAGTGACAACATTATTTATATTGGCATTTCATTGTTTAAATATGTAAATCAATATTTTTGCTATTTTTTTTTTTTTTTAAGTTTCCACATCAGGATACAACCCTATTTGGAAACTGTTCTGGATACTGGAAAAGAGATTTATTACAGTTAGTCAGCTTGAACCGCAAATAGAAAATATATTATTTGAGTCTTTAATGAAAGCTCCTAAAATAAAAATGTTACCATTAACCGAAAATACATGGTAAGTAACTCAACAGCCAGGACTCTGGAAAGAGGTCACACAATCAAGCCCCTAAAAACCTTACAAGTGGTTTCTCTGGGCAATATTCCCATGCCAAATGAAAAAGCACAAAAACCGCTTTCAAGAAAAGGACTGTGTGTATTCCACCCCATTTTATCTAGATATAGACATCCCCTTTCAGACCGTCATCAATTTTGGTCATATGGACAAAAGTTACCCTAAAAGAACATATTCATATCCTTGTCCCGTTAAAGAGAAGCTGATAAACAGCACCATTTCCAAAGGTACAACGACTTTTAAAATTATAACCCAGGTAGAACACGCTTCATTCTTAATATCCACCTTTATCTACTAATTCTTATGTTGGAGGGAAGGGAGAGGCATATTTACACATACAAAGAGTAGCAAAAATATTAACAGACACTTGAAAATTATATTACGATTAATCAAGAGGAGGGATTGGGCAGGGGGTTAGAAAGGACTACATAAACACAATTATCAAAAAGGTTTTGATCTGGAAAGACCCACATTAGCAAGGACCATTTATATGCCAGCTCCCATTTTTTCTTTTCCTTCCCCTCCTCCATCCTCCACAACAAGAGCACATTCATTTTTGCAGTTAACTAAAATCTGGCCACTGCACCGTACTATGAAGATCGCTGCATGCATACCTTTTCCTCTGAGTGCCACTGCTGACCCGAATGTTGGGTGTCTGTGGGCCCTGACTATGCAGGAGGTAAGTGTCTATGGTGGGCACGGTGACTGATGCCTCCCCACTTACTTTAGGGCTGCCGATCTTGCTCTTTCCAAGTTTGCCTTTGCTGCGTCGGGACTGCTCATGGTCAAACTCTAAGTCCTCCAGCCTCTGGGTCAGGGCGAGTTTTTGCTGGATAGCCATTCGTAACAAAGTGTTTAGAGTCTTCTTCTCATCCTCTGCGGCTGCTAACTGTCTCTGCATCTCATCCAACTGGGTGACATATTCATCACATCTGCAACCAAAACAGAGAAGGGGTCAGGGGAAAATCTTGGTGAAACTGAATTTGGACTTAAGTTGAAAAGTAATAAATTTGACTGAAATTTAGAAATTTAGAAGACTGGTTTAAAGGTCTAGCAATAGAATGTAGATAACCTATAATAGCAGAAAATTAGAATGTATGTTCATCCATACAATGAAGGACAGATGGGACATTTAAAAAAACTTATTATTTTCTTGTTGTTGTTTTGTTTGTTTTTTGAGACTGAGTCTTGCTGTATTGCCCAGGCTGGAGTGCAGTGGCGTGATCTTGGTTCACTGCAACCTCTGTCTCCTAGGTTCAAGCAATTCTCATGCCTCAGCCTCCCAAGTAGTTGGAATTACAGGAGTGTGCCACCATGCCCGGCTAATTTTTGTATTTTTTTAGTAGAGACGGGGTTTCACCATGTTGGCCAGGCTGGTCTCGAACTCCTGACCTTAAGTGATCCTCCCACCCTGGCCTCCCAAAGTGCTGGGATTACTGGCATGAGTCACCACGCCCAGTCATGATCATTTTTTAAAGAGACAGGGTCTCACTATGTTGCCCAGACTGGTCTCGAACTCCTGGCCTCAAGTGATCTTCCTGCCTCAGTCTCCCAAAGTGCTGGGATTACAGGTATCAGCCACTGCACCCAGCCCATATGGAGACAGTCTTAATAGGCAACGTCTTAAACCCCAGGGACAGAGTTATTGTGGGGCTGCCGTGTAACAGCAGAATAACGGTCAAGTCTCCCACAATGTCCACAGTACCTGAAGTGTCTTACAGTAGCTCTTTTTACTGTATAACATTTTATTCTTTGGAGGAATATAACAAGTTTATTATAGGCTATGCCTATAATATCCAAAATAATAATGTTTATGAAGAAAACATTTCCTTATCTGTATTTACATGTTTTAGTTTTAGATTGCAGCTGTTGCTCTTGTCAATTTGACTGATTTGCCTGAATTAGAAAACTGAGTATTTTCAATGATTTCTCAACCAGATGACAGAGCAATGAGTTGTCAAAAAACCAAAAAACAGAAAACCCTGCAAAAACCAAGATTTGCACAAGGTTTGATACAGATATAGCAGGCTGTCCGAAACATCTTTATTCAGGTTTCATACTTGTGCCAAAGAAGGAAGATAAGCTTAGTGATCTTTTTTCCTTACCAAAGGCAAAACCTGAGCACATATACATTTGGAAGATAGAGGTGGTGTGGGGGAAAAGCTCATTCTGAGTTTTTTTTTTTCTGAATTTATTTACCCACTAAAATATGAATAATAAATATTATTATTTTCATATTTACGCCAAAAAAAGTATATGAAAATGGACAATTTGGGGATAATTCCTTTTTATAAAAAACTATTATTATTATTATTTTTGAGATGGAGTCTTGCTCTATCACCCAGGCTGGAGTGCAGTGGCATGATCTCAGCTCACTGCAACTTCCACCTCCCAGGTTCAAGCAATTCTCCTCCCTTAGCCTCCTGAGTAGCTGGGACTACAGGTGTGCGCCACCATGCCCGGCTAATTTTTGTATTTTTAGTAGAGACGGGGTTTCACCATGTTGGCCACGCTGGTCTCGAACTCCTGACCTCAGGTGATCCACCCGCCTTGGCCTCCCAAAGTGCTGGGATTATAGGTGTGAGCCACCGTGCCTGGCTAGGGGATAATAATTCTTATATAAATCAGATTCAGACTTGAAATGTCCTTTGACATTTTTAAAAGTTTCCTTGTCAAAGAGGAAATTTATGTTTTCTTGATTCCAAATGTAATCCTGATTCTTTCATCAAAGAGGGGGCATTGTGCCTTATTCCTATTCTCTATCCTGTCCACCATAGCAGCCAGGTAAACACATTCTATTCCCCAAACACTGTCATGCCCTGTGACCCAGAAGCCAGTTCCCTACAGTTCCTCTGCACCCCTGTGGGCTTTGGGGCACTCAGCCTTCTCACTGCCATCTCCAAGAGATTCAATCACAAGGTCTGAGCTTAAGCCTGTACTCTCCTAACATACAAAGAAAGCTGGACAGTTTCTGGGGGACTCCTATAAAGCTCAAGAGATCTTTGTTTGTTTGTTTTTAACACTTTTACATGTATCAGCTACATGTAAATTATTTACTAAATCTGCCAGTAAAGACATAGTAATGATTTGTGAATTTTGCACCAAGTTTGCATCATACAAGATATATAATTGGTGGGATTTGGTCGGGCATGGTGGCTCATACCCTAACTCAGGACTTCTGGAGGCCAAGGTGGGCGGATCTCTTGAGCCCAGGAATTTGAGACCAGCCTGGGCAACATGGCGAGACCCTGCCTCCACAAAATCCACAAAAATTAGCGTGAGTGGTGGTGCAAGCCTGCAGTCCCAGCTACTCGGGAGGCTGAGGTGAGGTGAGAGGATTGCTTGAGCCCAGGATGTCCAGGCTGCAGTGAACCGAGATGGCGCCACTGCACTTCAGCCTGGGTGACAGAAACCCTATCTCAAAAAAAAAAAAAGTAATTTTTTTTTACATTGTATTGTGACAGCAAAATATGTATTTCAACAGTATACTGAAAATCTCAAGATTCTGAAAACTTCAAATCAAATACATTCTTAACCATCACTTCACGTTTAAAAACAAAATATGGCCGGGCGCGGTGGCTCACGCCCATGATCCGAGCACTTTGGCACTTTGGGAGGCCAAGGCGAGTGGATCATGAGGTCAGGAGATCCAGACCATCCTGGCTAACACGGTGAAACCCCGTCTCTACTAAAAGTACAAAAAACTAGCCGGGCGTGGCGGCGGGCGCCTGTAGTTCCAGCTACTCGGGAGGCTGAGGCAGGATGAACGGTGTGAACCCAGGAGGCAGAGCTTGCAGTGAGCCGAGATCGCGCCACTGCACTCCAGCCTGGGCAACAGTGCAAGACTCTGTCTCAAAAAGAAAAAAAAAGCTGGGTGCGGTGGCTAATGCCTTTGATCCCAGCACTTTGGGAGGCTGAGGAGGGTGGATCACGAGGTCAGGAGATCGAGACCCTGTCTCTAGTAAAAATACAAAAAATTAGCCGGGGGTGGTGGCGGGTGCCTGTAGTCCCAGCTACTCGGAAGGGTGAGGCAGGAGACTCTCTAGAACCCGGGAGGTGGAGCTTGCAGTGAGCTGAGATCGCGCCACTGCCCTCCAGCCTGGGCGACAGTGTGAGACTCTGTCCCCAAAAAAAAAAAAAAAAAAAAAAAAAAATTCTAAGTAATTAGCTGGTATGATGATTATTAACCTTCATTATGACAGTATCTTCTCACACAGTACTAAAGGTAAGGTGCTTTTATATACTTTCATGTACTTCCTTCACAGAACTCTATTTCAGAGGTGGTAATATTTAGCTATTCTAGGAAGTGGGGTTTTCCCCCTTATTGAAAGCTTTTTATTTGGAAGGCGAGTATCTTTGGGGTGCATAAATTCTAGAAACAATCTATTAATATTAACTCACTTAAAAAATATTTTTATGTAATAGAATTTCTGGATCCAGAGTGTTCAGTAGGGGGCTCTGGAAAACAGCACAGAAGGCTTGCAAAATTTTAGATACATCAGAGTGGACTTCCACAGATTTTCTTCACACTTAGCCATCCTAGACTACACACCGAATACACTCAACATGCACAAAGGCAGGGCTGTGAATTTTAAAGCCTTTTCCCCACCTACCACACCCAGTCGTAGGAAGAAAATACCGTTACCTTGTTGCAAACATTGCTCTCAGGGAGGAGAAGGTTGCAGCATCTTCTTTCAAAGCCTTCAGTTCATTTCTAAGCTTCGTCATGGTTTCAGTCACCATTGCTTTTTCATTTTCATATTTGTTCTTGAGATTAGCTAGTGCCACCTCAGCTGTCTAAAGCAGAAAATCACACGGCTTACAATTTTCATATCAGGAAAATCCATCATACAGATTGCTTCATGCTGGGCCTATTATGTTCTTTTATAAAAGGAAAGTGAAACTGATTTGTTACATTTTATATAAACATAGGTATGCGCTTCGGACAGAGGAAAGTTTTTCTTTAATGTCAAAATGTGTTGTGAATTCATAATGTAGTTAAATTGCCCTATAAACCCGCTGTGAGCCAGAGTCAGTATCAGGAGCTAAGAGAATGCCAGTAGTTTAATAAATATTTAATGCAGATTGTTGAAAGTATGGGATTTCAGGACAAGGAGGGAGCCAAAATGAAACTTTATACAAGAAAAATTTTACTAATTATTTCGTAAAGAGGCAGAGCTTCTATTGGAATAATCAAATTGGAATATGTTAGAACTCAAATTTTGTCACCTGTGCTCTGTGGGGCCAAAACATAGAATAAAAGACATACACCATTGTAATTTATAATATGAGTATATGATAAACTATAAATCCATGTTATATGTTTAAGGAAAAGAAGTGATAGAGAACTAATTACTTTCTAATTTGCATACAATTTGTCCAAACAATGAAAGAGTCAAATATAATTCCTTAAAAATCTCCATAAATGTAGGGGTTATGAAATGTTGAATGAGTTAAAACATTTGTTTGAATCTAGGATTTGGGCATGTCTGAAGTTCTTGGAATTAATAGTGTTTCAAATCAAGAGCTACCCTGGCACACACATAAGTAAAAAAACACACTGACTGAATCAATGCATAAAATCAGTGTATACTTAGGGATTGCCCGTTTGATGCATAGCACATAGTTTGCATGTTGAAGCCAAACTGGGAACACATTATTTTTATGAACTGGAAACTATAACTTTTCAGAATGTATACAAATACCCCATACTAATGAAAAACCCCATTACGAGTAGAGAAATCCATTACTAATGGGATTTCCCAGGAAGACTACCCTGGTTTTTAACATTTCTTTTGGGGCTTGAAATGGGCAGCTTGAAACCTTCATATGCAAAGTGACAACATCTATAGAAATAAATTCTTTCTTAATTAAATCAATGTTGGGATGGGGTACTTTGTTATTGTTTTGGTTCTGAAGTAGTTTCTTATGAGTTTTGATTGGATTTAAATTCAGATTAAAATGAGACTTTACTCATAAAATACTTCTGTATGTTCTGTAGCGTTAATACTTGGAGGAATCTTCAGAAATATTACACATTGAGAAAATTATCCACAACGCAGAAATTGACCTAGGGAAAAATGGCACTTGTTTAGTGTTTAAAAAGCTTAGACACATATTCATTTAAAACAGAAAAGTATGTTTAAGTTGTGAAAATGTAGATGTAACAAATTTGTAAGCACAGAGTCCCATGGTCAGTATTTAAGGGGAATAAAGAGGGGGATAACAGAAGAGCTAGACCTGAAATAGAAATACAAACTCATTTATTGTTTGTGACAAACACCCCAAAGCCTCAGTTTTGTTTGTAGATTTGTTTGTCCATAGACTGTGCAAAGTTTTTCCAGAATTAAGTAATTTTAAGTATCCATAACTCATTGGGTTTGCTGATGTCTGCATTCACATTCTCCACACACTCCAAAGTTGACTTTCTAAATAAAAAAGTCTTATTTCCAGCCACGCAGACCTTTGTGAGCATTCCCTGAATATATCATTCTATTTTGTCACTCCTAAGGCTCTCTACCTACTGTTTGGAATTACTTCCTCCTCCTCTGGAAAACAACTCCTTACCCTTTAAGAACAAACTAAGGTATAATTGCTTCTGTGAAGTCTTTTCCGCTCCTCTAGGAAACCTTAGTTGCTTCCTCTGTATTGTTCTCACAACTTGGATTACAGCACGTGTAATGCTGAACTGTAATTGTATTTCTATCCTGACATCCCCAGGAGGCTGAGTCTTCTGGAAGGCAGGGACCATGTGTGAGTCTTTGAATCTTCAGCATGTAGCACAGTGCTAGATGGATGGTGCTTCAGAAGCATTTACTGACTTCATCAGAAGGCACTGTGCCTATGAAAAAATCCTTAAGTAAATGAGAAGATTCATAGAGACTACAGAATGCCTATTTTATTTATTTATTTTTAACTTTTATTTTAAGTTCGGGGTACGGGTGCAGGATGTGCAGGTTTGTTACATAGGTAAATGTGTGTCGTGGGGGTTTGTTGTACCAATTATTTCTTCACCCAGGTATTAAGCCTAGTATCCATTCTTTATTTTTCCTGATCCTCTCCTTCCTCTCATCCTTCAGCCTCCAATAGGAACCAGTGCTTGCTGTTCCCCTCTATGTGTCTATTTGCTCTCATCATGTAGCTCCCACTTATAAGTGAGAATATGCGGTATCTGGTTTTCTGCCCCTGTGTTAGTTTGCTAAGGATAATGGTCTCCAGCTCCAACTATGTCCCTGCAAATGACATGATCTCATTGTTTCTTATGGCTGTATAGTAGAATGCCTATTTTAAAACAGGGAGATTTTCTTTTTACCCTAGAATTCTCACCTTAACCTTAAAAATGAACATTCCACAATGTCTAAATATAGTGAATGTCATCTGTTAATACTTAAAAGTTATTTATGGCACATAAGCATCACAGCAACAGGCCCAACATAATGAACATGTAGGACCAAATGCATCACTAGAAACGGGTTTTCATTTAATTTACTGAGTCCATCTAGACTGTAACTCTAATGTAATGCAAATGGTACAGGTTGAGCATCCTTAATCCAAAACCCAAAATGCTTCAAAATCTGAAAGCTTTTGAGTGCTGACATGATGCCATAAAATTCTACACTTGACCTCATGTAATGAGTCACAGTCAAAATTTTGTTTCAGCCACAAAATTATTAAAAATATTGTATAAAATTACCATCAGGCTATGTATATATGAATACATGAAATTTCTTGTTTCCTGTCTCATGAAATATCATGTTTGGACTTGGATCCCATCCCCAAGTTATCTCATTATATATATATGCAAATGTCCAAAATCCAAAATCTGAAACATTTTTCATCCCGAACATTTTGGAAAAGGGATACTCAACCTGTACCACAAAAAATTGTGAAAATAAAACTTCAGCTAGGAATGCTTTGTTCTGTTCTGAATTCCCGTGGTACTGTTTACATCACTCTAAAGCGCTTGATGACTCCTATCTTATAAATAGCTATAGGCAATTGTGGAATTCCTACTAGAGTATGTCATTTATTTTTGCATCCCTGAAAATATGTTATTTTATTACTGTCCCCCAGAAAATATGTAATCAATAAATGCTGGTTCACAAATTAGTCTCTGTTGGTGGGCCAAGTGTCCTTATCTATACCTCTGTTTCAGTTAAGCATCTTGTTTTTTTTTCTTTTTTTAAGACAGATTTTCACTCTTGTTGCCCAGGCTGGAGTGCAATCGCTCAATCTCAGCTCACTGCAACTTCTGCCTCCCGGGTTCAAGCGATTCTCCTGCCTCAGCCTCCCGAGTAGCTGGGATTACAGGCACGCACCACCACGCCTGGCTAATTTTGTATTTTTAGTAGAGACGGGGTTTCTCCATGTTGGTCAGGCTGGTCTCAAATTCCTGACCTCAAGTGATCCGCCTGCCTTGGCCTCCCCAAGTGCTGGGATTACAGGCGTGAGCCCCTGCGCCTGGCCCTAAATTGTTAATATTCAACCTTTAGGAAGAAGTCAGAGAAGTTATTTGGATGGCTTGACCAAGAATGCCCTAGGATAGTATGTCCTTGATAAAGGTTGTGTAAGCCTTATCTAATATGGTATTGGTTATTTATGACCACTCTGAATCACTGAGTCTTTAAATTATAGCAGAGTTATATAATAAATTCCTTTATTCTGACCTAAAATTGGAGTCAGATCTCTCACAAACTCTTCATTCACTCTAATCTTTTCTATTTTTCTAAAGTGACAACACAAAATAAAGTCGTATTTTGCCCTTAGGTTTATATAAAACATGTTAATAGTGCAAACAGTATTACAGCTTATGGTATAGATGTCAATTATATAAATAGATTTATGGGAACTAGAGATGAGGACTCGAAAGCTGCACTGTAGATGACATAATAAGGGCGTGGTTTTCCCCAGATAATGGCAAACGGAGAAGGCATTCTGAATCTGAAATTAACCTTCAATCACTAAAGACCAAGAGCTCCCCTGACCTACTATTCACTGGCACTGCTTGCGTTTGCAAGAGGGCATTTGGTGCTTTGTTGCTTCTCTTTATCAACACCAACACTTATTCAGCACCTTTCTCAAATATGTGTCTTTTGAGGCTATCTTTTCAGATAAACTAAATAAAGGTGAAAAGAATTTTCCTGCCTATATTTCGCAGCACTCCCACCCAGGTAAAACTCAAGAGTGCAAAACAATTTCAGTCATTAAAGAGGGCTGGGAATTAAGACAGGTTCATGTTGTAACATTACTACTTGTCCAGAAGGACAAGATCAATAGCTAGGAAAAGCTCCCTATTACTTAAGCTCTGACCCACGTGAGTTAACATCCCATATGAACCTAAATTTCAGAATGTGGTCACTAGCACAGGTAGAGCTCATTCTCATACTCTCTCACACACACACTCTCTCTCATTTGCTTGCTAAAGTGGCCCCAAACTATTTAATTTGTTGATAACAATCTGTCTGGCTTTGTTTCTGTAACTCAGTTCCTCACAGCTGTCTTGCCTTTCATCCCTGACTTGTTCATTTATTTAGTGCTCTTGTTTCTCTAGGTTTGGGATGAAGGACAAAACACTCATTTTAATCTTGCTATACTTGGCTGGGTGTGGTGGCTCATGTCTGTAATCCCAGCACTTTGGGAGGTTGAGGCAGGCGGATCACTTGAGGTCAGCAGTTCAAGACCAGCCTAGACAATATGGCGAAATCCTGTCTATTTGAAAATACAAAAAATTAGCCAGGCATGGTGGCACACGCCTGTAATCCCAGCTGCTTGGGAGGCTGAGGCATGAGAATCGCTTGAACCCAGGAGGCAGAGGTTACAGTGAGCTGAGATGGCACCACTGCACTCCAGCCTGGGCAACAGAGTGAGACTCTGTCTCAAAACAAACAAACAAAAAACAAAAACAAAAACAAAAAATTCTTGCTATACCCCTAGAAATTGAGTCTTGAATCTGAACCTCCAGCTCCAAAGCCGGGGTCCAGTTATTGGCCATCAGACCTTCTTCATGATCTGTACCCAGATTTCCCTCTGTTTGCTCCGGCTGTCTGCTGGGTGTCTGTCTTTCTTGCTGTATCTCCCTGGTTGGTGTAACCTGTCTTGCCAGCCTATTCTGCCACCCTCCATCTCCTGTTTCCACAGCTACTCACTGCCAGGCTTCAGCCCAGCACCGCCTGAGCTGCCTTTCTACATCTGCGGAAAGGCATCTGGATCTTCTCCTGTGTTTTTAACTTCCTCACCTCTGCCTCCACCTAGCTGGGCACAGATATTTCATCCATTCACTCATTTAAAAATAATAATTATTATGACATTCTGATCTGACACTGGGACATGGTTTTATTTCTCCACTGACCAAGAATCTGAACTCTCATCTTGATGATACTGGATACTCAATAAATTATGGAATAAATTAGTTAAGAAAGCTTTAACTAGCATGCTTTCACCAGTAGAATGAGATTACCTGCTTGTTGGCTTTCAACACTGCCCTCAATGTGGCGATCTGCTCCCGTTTGGTGCTCAGCAGGGACTTTAGCTTGAGGATCTCTTCCATTAAGGCTTCCTTGTCTTTATCAATCATGGGGGCTAGCTCCCGAGCTGCTGCTCTTTGACGAGACAGTTGCAAGGACCGGTCCACAGCTTTCTGCAGATGCTTGATTTGGTCCCGGATTATGGCATTAAGGTTGTAGATATTCATTGGCTCTTTGCGGATGTCACTTGTATCCAATACTGGAGATGATGGTGGGGCAGTAATAACAGGAGAGATTGTGGGGGTCTTAGTTGGACTTGGTTCTTTGCTGGCCTCTGTGCTTTCTTTTGCAACTGGTTCAGATGAGGTCCTTGTTTCTACTGGGGATGACACACCCCGCCTGGCTAATCGTGGGGACAAAAGTCCTCTGGGATCATCGGGCCCTTTCAGGCTGCCACTGCGGGTGACTCTGCTCTGCCTATAGTAATCCAGCATGACCCTGTTGGGAGTTTCATTATTACATAGACACACATGGTGGTAAAGCTGAGCTAATTCCTCACTGAATGTCACTAACTCATCCTGGGCCGTATTAAGAGTATTGTGATTTTCGTTGGCTATGCTGGTCATCTTTTGCAACTCCTTCTCCATGTGGGCCATCTTCTCACCACTCTCTTTGGTGGTCTTCTCAAGGCTTGTCACCTGCTCATCATACATCTGGATTTTACTCTCATATTTGGCCTTCTCATCAGTGTAGTTTTCTACAGATTTATTATATTTCTCCTTTAAGGCCTTAATTTCAGCTTTCAGATCAATCACCTCAGTTACTGCCACCCTATATTTGCATTCAAGGATCTCTAAGCCATTGATGTCCACCTCGTAGTCATGGGCCTCCTCCCCTGAGTCCCGGCCCTTCTCCCCGTCCAGCTCAGCCTTGAGCTCCTTGCTGCTTTGCAGGCCCCTCATGGCATTGACGTGCTCTGTGAGCCGGTGCACGCGCTCATGCTGCTCCGTCAGTGCCCCCTTGGTGTGTTCCAGCTGTGTCTGTGACTCCTGTAGGTTGGCCAAAAGAATGGCCTTTTCCCGCTCTACCTGCAATGGCAAAAGAAAGTCTCTGAATGACCTCAATGCAGCACCAATGATGAACTTAATCCATTCAGTCGGGCATGTATACACTTAAAAATCACTGCAGCGGAGCCAATGTTCCCACTATTTCAAATTAAAATGGAGTGTTTTTTATTTCAGCAGTTCTGGTAGGTCAATCTAAAAGTACATAATTCTAAAAGAATTATACTGCAAGTAGTTACCCATCAATTTCACTTGTATCATACACACATACTCATGAAACTTCAATGTTATTAGAACAATCTTATTTTCATTTTTAACACCTTGCAGAAAACAACATGACTTTAAGAGATAAGCATAGGACTGGTGTTATTTTTATGAGTGCCTTATAGTACATCTGTTTTTCAGATCATAAGTGACTGTATCAGGGTGCCTATGAATCAATCATCCTTTCCTTCCCAGAGCTCAACCCCAAATCAGGTTTAAAACCTAAGGCTTTAACTTACTAAATATTGCTGAGTACTTTAACCATCTTCTTAAAAATAAGCATTTAGTCCCCAAAACAAACATGCACTACATTTGACAGTTTTTATCTTTTTTTAAGACAGGGTCTCGCTCTGTCACCCACACTGGAGTGCAGTGGCACAATTGTGGCTTACTGAAGCCTCTGCCTCTCAGGCTCGAGTGATCCTTCCACCTCAGTGTCCTGAGCAGCTAGGACCACAGGTGCGCACCACCACACCTGGCTAATTTTGTGTGTGTGTAGAGACAGAGTCTTGGTATGTTGTCCAGGCTGGTCTTGAATTCCTAGGCGCATGCCAGCCCCCTGCCTCTGCCTCCCAAAGTACTGGAATTACAGGCGTGAGCCACCATGCCCAGCTTTGATGGTTTTTAATATAAAAGTCAAAGAATACATACGGAATTTTAGAGCTAAAAGAACAATTTATAAGTCAATTCAATTCCTTTAGTCCAAAATAGGAACTGTAAATATTAGCAATTAATTTGAATAATGTGATATGTTTATGTAGACAGTAAGTATTACCACGTGATGAAAAACACTCAGGTGTCCATACAAAACACTGTCTCATTAAACATAGGTATATAAGAAATTGCAATGTGAAAAAATTTTAAAGCATTTCTCTCCTTCCATATGGGTAAATATTATGAATTATGAGTTTTTGCATTTATAATGTAACTGTTTCTCAATAACCAAATAATATTGTTTACATTATTGTTCTATAAGAAGTATCATGGTGTTCATATCCTTCTGCACTTGTGTTTTCTTTTCTTCTTCTTTTTAAAAAATAAACCATCATGAGATCTGCCTTAAGAGCAATGAATTGATGCTGAATGTCTTTATATCTAAAGGAAGATATCAATTCAAACTTTCTTTTTTTTTTTTGTTTTTTTGAGACAGAGTCTCGCTCGGTCGTCCAGGCTGGACTGCAGTGGTGCAATCTTGGCTCAATGCAAGCTCCGCCTCCCAGGTTCACGCCATTCTCCAGCTTCAGCCTCCCAAGTAGCTGGGACTACAGGCGCCCACCATCACGCCCGGCTAATTTTTTTGCATTTTTAGTAGAGACAGGGTTTCATCATGTTAGCCAGGATGGTCTCGATCTCCTGACCTCGTGATCTGCCCTCCTCAGCCTCCCAAAGTGCTGGGATTACAGGCGTGAGCCACCGCACCCGGCCCAATTCAAACTTTCAAACTTCCTGGATCATACATTAAATCCCTAAATGGCAAGTAAAATTATTATAATTAGAATATAATAAATATTAATCATTAAGTATGGTTAATATTTTAAAACTAGCTTATTACTTTAGGATATACATGTATATATGTAAATGTATAATACAGTAGAGTAGTATTTTTATGATCCTTTGTGGAACCTGATGCCCCTCATTAACTATCATGGTAGTCCTCTCTTGGTAAGGTTCTAATATGCATAAGTTTCAGTTACTATGCTTTAGTTAAAACACCAGCTACTCCCCAACCATGGTCCAAATTTCAGTGACCAAATAGATTGATTGTGAGCCATGCATAATGCACAATCTTCGCTACCAGCTCTTCAGTCTATAAAATCACTACATAACATCATGACCTATGGCAAATGACACCACTTCATTCAAAGTCAACCGCTGATTGGTTACTATGTATCTGTTATTCAGTTCACTCACAGACGGCTAAGGATATAGTTGCCTTGTCTTGTCTCCTAGTGATAAATCCATGTGATGTTTTACAAAAATGGATTACAACAAGAAAGAAAGCACAGCAAAGAAACAAAGAGTGACAATGCTGGAAGTAAAATTTGAAAAAAAAAACAAATGGAGTCAGGTGCAGTGGGGTGTGCCTGTAGTCCTAGCTACTCCAGGGGCTGAGGCAGGAGGATTGCTTGGGCCCAGGAGCTGAGGCAACATAGTGAAACCCTGCCTCTAAAAAAATCCCCGAAACTACCTAAATGGAGTTATAGAAGACATAACTGAATATGGAAATGTTGACACTAATGCTGTTTGAGGGACTTTAGATGTGCACCCAAAGAAACTTAGTGGAGGCAATTTTTTCAGTTTATTAAATGAAAAAGTACAGTATGGCCGGGTGCAGTGGCTTGTGCCTGTAATCCCAGCACTTTGGGAGGCCGAGGTGGGTGGATCATGAGGTCAGGAGTTTAAGACCAGCCTGGCCAAGATGGTGAAACCCCGTCTCTATTAAAAATATTTTAAAAAATTAGCCGGGCATAGTGGCAGGCACCTGTAATCCCAGCTACTGGGGAGGCTGAGGCAGGAGAATTGTCTGAACCTGGGGGTGGAGGTTGCAGTGAGCCAAGATCACACCAGTGCACTCCAGCCTGGGCGACAGAGTGAGACTCCGTCTGAAAAAAAAAAAGAGAAAAAGAAAAAGAAAAGTACAGTACAGTAGTTGCAAAAAGGATGAAAATGTCGAAGAGGAAGTGATGCCGGCACATTAAAGGTACTCGCAAAGATATTTCCAGATGTTGAAAGTGCAGAGGATAAAACGTTGGAAGATGATCCAAACTTAAAAATGAGGATGACAACTTGCCAAAGCAAAGAAAAGATTCTTGCTCAGTGTCCTAAGTTTTTTTTTTTTTTTTTTGGGATGGAGTCTAGATCTGTCACCAGGCTGAAGTGCAGTGGTATGATCTCTGCTCACTGCAACCTCCGCCTCCTGGGTTCAAGCGATTCTCCTGCCTCAGCTTCCCAAGCAGCTGGGACTACAGGCATGCGCCCCCACGCCCAGCTAATTTTTGTATTTTTAGTAGAAACAGGGTTTCACCATGTTGGCCAGGCTGGTCTCGAACTCCTGACCTCGTGATCCGCCCACCTTGGCCCCCCAAAGTGCTGGGATTTCAGGCGTGAGCCACCGCACCGAACCCTAAGTTTTATAGAAGAAGGCAAGATCAAAATACACTTGATAAGCTGTTTACAAAGAAATAAAAGTTTAACTCTCAATGTTCCTAATGTTTTAAATTATGAAGTACTAAGTAGTTTTACTATATTTTCATTTCTATATATATTTATAAACAACAGTAAGAGACTTTTTAATGTTTCACAAAGATATTTAAAGATCACAAAACAATTGTAAATTTCCCCATTAATTATTAAGTTTGTTTTGCATGGTTTCAGTTTGCATGATCACTTTTTACTGTCTCGGACTACTATGCATTCCAGGGACTGCCTGTATAGTATGATCACATATATTAGAACTTAAGATAATGGTTTTGTTATCTCAAGTTGTTATTTAGAGGCTTTTAAGTTATAGCTCTGATGTTATGACATGGTGTTTGCCCATATCTATGAAAGGAAAGCAACTCACAAATTACATTTTATGGCTGCAGAAACCAAATTATTCACAAATGATAGTACTGCAGGTAAAGAACTGGGCCTGTGGCATCAGAGAATACTGGAGTCAAATCTCGGGACCGACATTTACTTAGCTATGTGACTCTGAGAAAGCCTCAGTTTCGTTACCTATGCAAGGAGCACAGTAACACTTCATGGGGAATTTCGATGATGAAGTGAGATAGTGAATTTAATGCTGAAGGTTCTACAATGTTAGCTATTGTGAACAATTGGTTAGCTGTGGTGCACCTCCCACAACCAAAATGTTTTTACATGGCAAACACACCTGTTTTCACAATTTTGAAAATTTTATAAAAGCAACTCTTTCATTTCAGAGTCAGGAAATATTTGAATACAAATCTTAGCTGGATTTCATTAGTTATAATAGAGTGTATCTCCAGAGATGATGATGAATTTGCTTACCCAGACTATTTGGGTAATAGTTTTCAGTGAAAAACCTGGTAATTATGTAATATGGTATTTGATGAATAGCTATGTCATTTGAATTTTTCATAAAGGAGATGGAAAATCTCTAATCTATGCAATCTCAGTGAAAACTGATTATGTCAGAAGTGTTTTTCCCTTTTTTCCCTTGAAAATTAAGCAACTTTGCACTGGAAAGTGTAAACATTATTCAATTAGTACACATGATTACAGATAAGACTGTTTCCAAAACGCCCTTCAAAAGGAAAAGCCTCTGAATCAAATAAACATTGGATCAAAACAAAGTGTACTGAATGTGTCTGAAGCTTGTTTTAGGAGCAAAAGTGTTAAGACGAATAAGGTAATGCCTTTAGAACAGTCTTCAATCTGGACTCTGACAGTTCAGATTGAATGTAAACATTTTCTAAGCCTAAAAAAGGTAAGTCTACAGTGTCTTCATGACAGCATCTCCAGAAAACATCAAATAGAACACTGTCTCCTGCATGTATGCTTCCTCCCTACACAACAGGGGTCCTCAACTCCCAGGCCTCTGACCAGTACCGGGTTGTGGCCTGTTAGGAACCAGCCCACATAGCAGGAGGTGAGTGGCAGGTGAGCAAACATTACGGCCTGAGCTCTGCCTCCTGTCAGATGAGTGGCAGCGTTAGACTGTCATAGAAGTGCAAACCCTATTGCGAACTGCGCATGCGAGGGATCTAGGTTGCATGCTCCTTATGAGAATCTAATGCCCTCCAACCACCTCCACCCTATCTGTGGAAAAATTGTCTCCTATGAAACAGATCACTGGTCCAAAAAGGTTGGGGACTGCTGCTATACAGTACTGCTTTCTATATTTAATACGTTTCTGCTGAAATCAATTGAATAGGAAATTGTATCCAAATTACACATATATTACACACATATGTAAATATATATTATACACATATATCATATCTATCTATCTGTCTATATATATTTCTCCCAGATAATTAAGTTTGGTCTGACAAAAAAATTACTAAAATACAGGTAATTTTGTAAAACTCCAACATTATATTTTCACTTAGCTATTAAGGCTTAGAGTACCTTAAATTGTATTTGGATTTCAAAGAGCAGATGCTTAAACTGTTTTTTAAATTAATTACTTTATTTATTTAATTTATTCTTTTGAGATGGAGTCTCACTCTGTTGCCCAGGTTGGAGTGCAATGGTACGATCTCGGCTCACTGCAACTTCTGCTTCCTAGGTTCAAGCGATTCTCCTGCCTCAGCCTCTCAAGTAGCTGGGATTACAGGCGTCTGCCACCATGCCTGGCTAATTTTTGCATTTTTAGTAGAGACAGAGTTTCACCATGTTGGTCAGGCTGGTCTCGAACTCTTGACCTCAGGTGATCCACCCAGCTTGGCGTCCGAAAGTGCTGGGATTATAGGCGTGAGCCACCGCACCTGACCTAAATTGTTTTAGATTTAGTGCTTTGAATGAATAAAATGCAAAGCACTTTAAAGCTTAAAATCACTACACATTTTAAGCATTACTATTTTAATTTCCATTTGTAAAGAATTTATCCGAGAGAGAGTTGAGGGGTTTATTATAATCTTCTGTAGTGACCGAGAATAGTTGTCTTATTTCTCTTCCTACAATCTTCATTTTCTGTATGGAACTGGAGATTTTGTTTTTTCATGGTGGAGCTGGTTGTTTTGCCAGAAAACCTGACTTCAGTATTTGTAAACTGTTTGGTCTAGTGTAAGTATACAACATGTTTACTATTATTATTGGTGTTACTATATCCCATAGAAATTATTTTTTACTTCACTGAATATTTACCTTTTATTTTTAATTTTTTAATTTTTGAGATGGAGTCTCACTCTGTCACCGAGGCTGGAGTGCAGTGGCATGATCTTAGATCACTGCAGTCTCTGCCTCCGGGGTTCAAACGATTCTCCTGCCTCAGCCTCCCGAGTAGCTGGGATTACAGGGACGTGTCACCACGCCCAGCTAATTTTTGCATTTTTAATAGAGACGGGGTTTCACCATGTTGACCAGGCTGGTCTCAAACTCCTGACACCTCAGGTGATCTGCCTGCCTCAGTGCTGGGATTACAGACATGAGCCACTGCACCTGGCCTAAATTGTTTTAGATTTAGTGCTTTGAATGAATAAAATACACAGCACTTTAAAGCTTAAAATTACTATACATTTTAAATGTTACTATTTTAATTTCCATTTGTAAAGAATTTATCCAAGAGAGTTGAGGGGTTTATTATAATCTTCTGTAGTGACTGAGAATAGTTGTCTTATTTCTCTTCCTATAATCTTCATTTTCTGTCTGGAACTGGGGATTTTGTTTTTTCACGGTAGAGCTGGTTGTTTTGCCAGAAAACCTGACTTCAGTATTTGTAAACTGTTTGGTCTAATGTAAGTATACAACATGTTTACTATGATTACTGGTGTTACTATATCCCATAGAAATTATTTTTTACTTCACTGAGTGTTTACCTTTTATTATTTATTTATTTTGAGATGGAGTCTCACTCTGTTGCCCAGGCTGGAGTGCAGTGGTATGATCTTGGCAACCTCTGCCTCCCGGGTTCAAGTAATTCTTCTGCCTCAGCCTCCCGAGTAGCTGGGATTACTGGCACGTGCCACCACACCAAGCTAATTTTTGTATTTTTAGTAGAGACGAGGTTTCACCATTTTGGCCAGGCTGGTCTCAAACTCCTGACCTCATGTGATCTGCCCGCCTCGGCTTCCCAGAGTGTTGGGATTACAGGTGTAAGCCACCGTGCCCAGCCTCAATAACTTTTTATAAGTAGAGATGGGGTCTCTTTTTGTCGCCTAGACTGATCTTGAATTCCTGGCCTCATGCAATCCTGCCAATCTGGCTTTCCCAAGTGCTGGGATTACAGGTGAGAGCCACTCTGTCCAGCCAAGTCTTTTGACCCTCAATTTGACACTTAAATGATGATGTGATTCTTGTAACAGTATACATAGCATCGATATGCACAAATGGAACTCATAAATAATTTGTTCTTCTCTGCTTGAAGAGAAACAACTCTGATAATGCATGTCTGTGTCCCAACGAAAGAGAACTCTATGAAAAAAGATTGAGATAGAACAAAAAAACTCTACATGAGGGAATTAATCAGTTGTTAAAAGAAAAGTGTCTACTTTAGAGTGTGTGGTGAAAAGAAAATTCTCTCATGCACATGAACACACAAAAGTCAGTCAACTGGATGAAGACTAAAAAAGATGTAGGGAGAGGGGGCCCTTCCCAGCTCTTATGAGATGAGTACTACTCTGATACCAAAACTTGAGAAACAGCACTTTGGGAGGCCAAGGCGGGCAGATCACTTGAGGTCAGGAGTTTGAGACCAGCCTGGTCAACATGGTGAAACCCCATCCCTACTAAAAATACAAAAATTAGCCTGATGTGGTGGTGGGCACCTGTAATCCTAGCTACTTGGAAGGCTGAGGCAGGAGAATTGCTTGAACCTGGGAGGCAGAGGTTGCAATGAGCTGAGATCATGTCACTGCACTCCAGCCTGGGCAACAGACCAAGACTCTGTTTCAAAAAAAAAAAAAAAAAACACTAAAAAACAAACAACCTCTCCATCCCAGAGAAACAAATTACAAGAAAAGAAAACTAAAGACCAAGACCTCTTATGAATATAGACACAAAATCCTCAACAAAATACTAGCAAACTGAATCCAGCAACATAACCAAATGCAATCACAGAAACACAATGTTGATTTAACATTTGAGAGTCAATAAATATAATATACCATACTAATAGAATCCATGAAATCATATTATCATCTCAATGTATGAAGGAAAAGCATTTGACAAAATTTAATATCCATTTGTGATAATTAAAAAAAAGTCAACAATCTAGTAACAGAAGAAAACTCCCTCACCCGGATAAAGGGCATCTGTGAAACACCCACAGCAAAACAAGGATGGCTGCTCTTGCCATTTTTATTCATCATTGTACTGGAGTTCTAGCCAGGGAACTTAGGTGAGAAAATGAAATAAAAGGTATTGAGGAAATATCTTTTAAGGAAAGAAAAAAGTAAAATGATCTTTATTTGCAGATGACATGATCTTGTATATATTAATAGAAATTCTTAAGGAATCCACTAAAAAACAACTATTAGGACTAATAAACAAGTATAGCAATGTTGCAGGATACAAGATCAATATATGAACGTCAGTTGTATTTCTATATATTAGCAATCAACAATGAAAAATAAAGTGAATAAAATAATTGCTTTTATAGCACTATCAAAAAATAACATGCTTCAGAACAAATTTTTTTCTTTTATTGAGATGGAGTTTCGCTCTTGTTGCCCAGGCTGGAGTGCAATGGCACAATCTCGGCTCACTGCCACCTCCACCTCTCGGGTTCAAGCGCTTCTCCTGCCTCAGCCTCCCAAGTAGCTGGGATTACAGATATGCGCCACCACACCTGGCTAATTTTGTATTTTTAGTAGAGATGGGGTTTCTCCATGTTGGTCAGGCTGGTCTCAAACTCCTGACCTCAGGTGATCCACCTGCCTCAGCCTCCCAAAGTGCTGGGAGGCCTGAGCCACCGCACCTGGCAGGAATAAATTTAACAGAAGAAGTGCAAAATGTGTACAGACACACCTCAACTTGTGATGGGGTTACATCTCAATAAACCCATTGTAAACTGAAAATATCATGAGTATGGCCAGGCACAGTGGCTCATGCCTGTAATCCCAGCACTTTGGGAAGATGAGGCGGGCAGATCACCTGAGTTTGATCAGGAATTTGAGACTAGCCTGGCCGACATGGTGAAACCCTGTCTCTACTGAAAACAATTTTTTTAAATTAGCTGAGTGTGGTGGCACGTGCCTGTATTCAGCTACTCAGGAGGCTGAGGCACAAGAATCACTTGAACCCAGGAGGTGGAGGTTGCAGGGAGCCAAGATCGTGCCACTGCACTACAGCCTGCGTGACAGAGTGAGACTCCATCTCAAAAAAAAAAAAAAAAAAAAAAGAAAATATCATAAGTCTAAAATGCATTTAATACACATAACCTACCAAACATTATAGCTTAGTCTAGCCTACCTTAAAAGTGTCCAGAACACTTATGTTAGCCTACAGCTGGGCAAAAATAATCTAACTCAAAGTTTTTTTTTTGTTTTGTTTTTTTTAAGACAGGATCTCACTCTGTTGCCCAGGCTGGAGTGCAGTGGCACAATCTCAGCTCACTGCAACCTCCGCCTCCCTGGTTCAAGTGATTCTCCTGCCTCAGCCTCCCAAGTAGCTGGGACTACAGGCGCACACCACCACGCCCGGCTAATTTTTGTATTTTTAGTAGATACAGGGTTTCACCTTGCTGCCCAGGCTGGTCTCGAACTCCCAACCTCAGATGATCCACCTGTCTCAGCCTCCTAAAGTGCTGGAATTACAGGTGTGAGCCACCAGGCCCAGCCCCCTCTCAAAGCCTATTTTATAATAAAATGTTGACTATCTCATTTAATTTATTGACTACTGTACTGAAAATGAAAAACAGAATAGTTGTATAGGTACTCAAAGTATGGTTTCTACTAAATGTGTATTGCTTTAACACCATTGTTAAGTCAAAAAGTTTAGTCAAACCATCACAAGTTAAGGACCATCTGTACTCTCAAAATTATAAAGCATTGTTGAAAGAAATTAAAGAAGACCTAAATAAAGGGATAAATAGCCTCTGTTTTTGGGTAAAAAACTGAAAGTTAAGATGGCAATACTACCCAAATTGATTTACATGTTCAATGCAAACTCCAACAAAATTTCAGCTGGATTCTTTGTAGAAACTGACAAGATGGTCAAAAAATTTATATGGAAATGCAAAGAACCTGGAATAGCCAAAACAGTCCTGAAGAAACTTCTTGAGAAAGAACTAGCAAACTTTCCTATTTCAAAAATGGCTACAAAAAAACTATAATCAAGATACTATAGTATTGGCATAAGAACAGACATATAAATTAATGGAACAGAATTGAAAGTCTAGAAATAAGCCCACATATACATCTATGACCAACTGATTTTGGACAAGGGTGCAAAGATAATTCAATGGGGGAAAGAATAGAATAATAGTCTTTTCAACAAATGGTGCTGGGACAACTGGATGCTCACATGTAAAATAGTAATGTTGATCTCTTCCTCACATCATATTCAAAAATTAAGTCAAAATGGATCAAAGACCTAAATATAAGAGATAAACATAAAATTCTTAGAGGAAAACCTAGCCATGAATGTTCATGACCTTAGATTAGACAACAGTTTTGTATGACACCAAAAGCACAAACAACAAAAGAAAAAAAATAAACTAGACACATCAAAATTAAAAAGTTTTTTTTAGCTGGGCATAGTGGCATGCGCCTGTAGTCCCAGCTACTCAGAAGGCTATGGTGGGAGGATTGCTTGAGACCAGGAGAGTCCAGGAGTTTGAGGCTGCAGTGTGCTATGATTATGCCTATGAATAGCCACTGCACTGCAGCCTGGGCAACATAGTGAGATCCCATCTCTTTAAAAAAAAAAAAACTCCTATGTACATCAAAGGACACCATCAAGAAAGTGAAAAGACAATCCATAGAATGGCAGAAAATATTTGCAAATCATAAATCACTTTTATGATAAGGGATTTGTATCCAAATCGGTAAAGAACTGTTTCAACTCAGAAATAAAAAGACAGCCCAGTCAAAAAATAATATGAATAGACATTTTTCCACAGAAGATATAAAAGAGCCAATAAGCTCATGAAAAGATGCTCACAAGGAAATACAAGTCAAGATGATAATGAAATACCACTTCACATCCACCAGGATGGCTATGATTGAAAAGGCACATAATAACAAGTGTTAGTGAGAATGTGGAGAAATCTGAACCCTCATACACTGCTGGTGGGGACATAAAAGGGTACACTCAATTTGTTTTCAAAACTAGCAGTTCCTCAGAAGGTAAAACATAGAATTACCATATGACCCAGCATTTCCAGCTCTAGAATTAACTCCCCCTGGGAATTAAAACATATGTGCACACAAAAACTTGTACATAAATGTTCATAGCAGCTTTACTGATAATAGCTAAAAAAATAGAAACAACTCAAAAGTCCATCAACTGATGAATGGTTACATGAAATGTGGTATATCCATACCATGGAGTATTATTTGACAATAAAAAGAAATGAAAATGAAGTGCTAATATATTACAGCATGGACGAACCTTGAAAATGTTACGCTAAGTGAAAGAAGCCAGTCACAAAAGGCCACACGTTGTATGATTCCATTTATTTTTATTTTATGTATTTATTGAGACAGGGTCATGCTCTTTCTAGGCTAGAGCGCAGTGGCATGGTCATGGCTCACTGCAGCCTTGACCTCCCAGGCTCAAGCAATCCTCCCACCTTAGCCTCCCCAGTGGCTGGGACTATAGGCACACACCACCATGCCCAGCTAATTTGTTTTGGTATTTTTGGTAGAGACGGGGTTTTGCCATGTGGCCCAGGCTGGTCTCGAACCCCTGGCCTCAAGCTATCCTCCTGCCTTGGCCTCCCAAAGTGCTGGGATTACAGGTATGAGCCACTGCGCCCAGCTAGTTTGTAAAGGTAATCTCTAACTATAAAATCTGTAATAGTTTAACCACTTAAGTTGTCAACTTTGTACTAGGAAATAATTATACTTGTCATTTTAAATTTCAAAACCCAAGAACTGACCAATCTTGTTTTAATCAATATCATCCTATAAATATTCTGTGAGTCTTTAAGCAGAGATAATATTTGACTTGTTCAACTCTCTCTGTGTAGCAACTCCACTTACTAGATTTTTGACCTTGAACTAATGACATAACACAGTCGTGCCTCAGTTTCCTTATCTATAATAATACCCTCTACCCCATACAGTTGTTATAAGCAGCAACCAATTAAGCAAATATATAAAAATTGCTTTGAACTCTTATGGGACATATAACAAATTACCATCACCACTTAACATCAATCATTATAGAAAAAATTAAAATTGCCTTTAACAGACTGGGTCAAAACATAATAGGAATCTATTTCTTCCACATCCATGAAGATGCGACAAAATATATTAATTTTAGTTTTACAGAAACATTACTGTCTTCTCATACTACATGTGAAATTACATATCCAATGTAATACTGAAAAAAAAAAAAATTCCAGAGTTTTCCCCTGCTTAGTTTGACTCTATGCAGATATAAAGTTAGAGGCTACTTATCAAAGACAGAAATTTCAGCACAAGCATACAGGACTCCTTTAAATGGATTCAGTAATTTAGTTAGTATTTCCAGACAGTATCTACTTATTTTCATTCTAATGAAACTAATTAAGGTATTTGACTGTCACTGGAAAATGTCAATTACAACCTATTTGAAATAATGAGGTCTTGAGGGCACCAAAACACCAAAATAATTTATCCAATAATATGCTGAAAAACTTCTCTCATGAATAAAGGATGACACTCATTGAGCTACTCACTATCAAAGACTGTTGTCAAGTTTATAGAGACTCTGAGGTTAATCAAAATGTTTTCTTACTGTATTTTTTGTGTATATGTTTCTGTGTTATGTGAAACTTAGCATGATTAGCTAAGCTTAAAATATTCCTGTATTTTATTCCATAACCTAGGAAGGCATACCGTTCAGTAAAATATTCACACTAATTTGTTCTGGGAAAAAGCTCTCCCTAATTTAGATAGAGGTTTACCATCACTTGCCTTTCCCATACATTTTATAATTTATGTATTGACTGTTTATACAAAGTGATACTGGGGACCTTCTTGGCATCTTGGAACCTGATGGCAGTTTCCAGGACAATAATAATTTACAAAATGTTATGACTTATACACAGTTTCATATTTACCATCCCATCTGGTCTTTACAATTCTACAGAAGAGGCCAGGGCTTCAAAGCAGAAGTCTGCAGGTTGCATGTAAACAACTCCAGGAGGCGCTATTTAAATTGTAGTAGCTATAAATTGTCATACTTGTTATTACCATTTCCCAGCAGATGGCAGTATGATGGCTTGAAGAAGGAGACCTGATTTTTTTTTTTTTCCCCCATAGTTTTCTCCAACAAAGGCATGGCAGAGACTAGTGGTGGGGCTAATTTATTACCTTCCCCTTTTGAATGAGCCTCAGAGAAGCAAAACAACTCACTCAACATTCCTGATAATTAAGGCAGAGGTGAGGACTAAGCTCTGTTTTTTTTTTAGATTGCCCAAATTCCTATTTAAGAGGTCTGAGAAGTCATGCCCTACAAACCATAAGTTCTCATGGGATGGGTTTTATTTAACCCTGTATATCAAGATTTACTTTCCAATCTGACACTGGCAAAGGAAGAAAACCAAAATACATTTCCTTGCCATACCTTGAAATTGCCCTGAAAAGTCTCTTGTGGGAAAAATCCACATTCTGTAGAGAATCCCCTTCCCCCTTTGTTTTCCTTCCTTCCTTTCCGGATCCAGGAGATAATCAGCTAAGAGCCAGGCACCCTTCTCAGTGCAATAAGAAACATTTTGCAAACTGCTGTCTCTGAAGTCTGCTGAGAGCTTCCTCTGCACAATAAAACTTGGTCTCCACAATCCTTTACCTTAACCTGAACATTTTCTTTCCATTGATCCCAGGCCTTCATATAAACTCAACCAATTGTCAACCAGAAAATGTTGAAATTTACCTCTAGCCTAGAAGTCCCCGCTTTGAGCTGTCCCACCTTTCTGAACCAAACCAATGTATTTCTTTCTTTTTTCTCTCTCTCTTTTTTTTTTTTTTTTGAGACAGTCTTGATCTGTCGCAGGTTGGAGTGCAGTGGCATGATCTCAGCTCATTGCAACCTCTGCCTCCTGGGTTAAAGCGATTCTCCTGCCTCAGCCTCCCAAGTAGCTGGGACTACAGGCACGCACCACCATGCCCAGCTTTTTTTTTTTTTTTTTTTTTTAGTAGAGACAGGGTTTCACCATGTTGGCCAGGATGGTCTCAATCTCTTGACTTCATGATGCACCCACCTCGGCCTCCCAAATTGTTGGGATTACAGGCATGAGCCACTGCACCAGGCCCAATGTATTTCTTAAATATATTTAATTGATGTCTCATGCCTCCCTAAAATATATAAAACCAAGCTATACCCCGACCACCTTGGGCACATGTTCTCAGGACCTCCTGAGGGCTGTGTCATGGGCCATGGTCACTCATATTTGGCTCAGAATAAGTCTGTTAAACTATTTTACAGAGTTTGACTTTCTTCATTGACAGAGGCATTGTTTTTTCCCCAGAACCAGTTTAAATAAATATCTGTGGATGGGAAAACATAATTCATGTGCATAAATTGAGCCTTATAGGAGAAGAAAAGGCCGAAAGGGTATGGAACTAGGTATGCTGTTTTCAAAGGAGTTCTTTTTAAAAAAAGTATTTATTTTAACTGACAAAAATTGTACATATTTATTGTGTACAACATGATGTTTTGAAATATGTAGGCAAAGTGGAAATTGAGCTAATTGTGACATGCATGACCTGACATACTTATCATGTTTGTGGTGATGTAACTGAGCCTATATTATCAAAATCATTAAACGTTTGTTTTACTTATTTTCCTTTCTCTTTGTCCTTTTCTTCCTCCGTGCATGACTGCTTGCACGTAGTCATTTGGTAGACGGTAGTCACTCATAATTGACTAACTTTGCATCCTAACCCTGGCTGCCAGTAAGATTAATGAACTTGTTTTCCTTTCAAAGAACAATGATCCTTAGGTCATGCAGACCTCCTGGATGGCATCCAGAAGTTTGACTGAGCTGAGGGACGCAAACAACTTTGATCATTGGGGGATTTCATCTCCTGCAAAGCTGCCTTACTCACAAAAACCCCCAGTTACGTTCAAAAGCAGGTAGGATTTGACAGATTGTCTCTCCCACAATGTCATTTTTGGCCAAAATGAATACACCGTTCTCTACTGCTAAGCACTGATGTGTCAGTATTTGGCTTACTGCCCATCCAGCACGCCGACCTACATTTGGGGGTTCTACAACACTGAGAACACTTAAAATCTACTCTTTAATTTTCAATACAATACACTATTATTAAGTAGAGTCACCATGTTGTACTATAGATCTCTTCAACTTACTCCATCAAAAGGGGACTTGATCAAAAGGAAGAAGACCTGAAATGCTGCATATCACCGGGATCAGTGTTATAGCCTTGCCTGTGCCCCTCTACACTGTCACGAGCTGTTAGCTAAGCGCAGTTATTGGATTTAGAGGCACAAGGCCTTCTCTCCCGTGCAAAGGCCTTCTCTCCCGTGCAGTGTTTTGGATCCAGGCCAGGAGAAATCCTAAGAGATAAGGGAACTATGAACATACAAACTGCTCAGGGATAGCATTAGGAGATACACCTAACGTAAATCACAAGCTAATGGGTGCAGCACACCAACATGGCGCATGTATACATACGTAACAAACCTGCACGTTGTGCACATGTACCCTACAACTTAAAGTATAATAAAAAAAGAGAAAATACAAACTGTCACGTCCCAAGTATGTCAACACTGTAAGCTGAGGTGTGCAAAACTGACAGCTGCCCAACAGGACAGTGCTATTCCTACAACACCCGCAACTCCAAAATCCAAAAAGCTCAAAATCAAGTTTGATCAAACTCACTTGGTTATGATAAAACTCACTTGGCAATATTCAGACAGTCCTAAACTCCCAGGGCAGCCAAGCTGCACCTGACTGGTGTGAGGCCTTTAATGGTTCTCATCTTATTCTTAGTGTGAATACTCATGTTTCACTGCAGACATGTTAATATTACTTGGTCATCGGATGCTGCATCTGATCCCAGTGGAGATATCACAATCTATATGGTGTATACTGCATAGTGCCTTTCTATAATCTGAAACTTAAATTTAAAACACACCTGGCCCAAGCATTCCAGATAGCTATACTTAAAGTACATTTGACTGGTTCCTCTTCAGAATTTCCAGAACAATGGTACTGACACATACATAGTTCAGGTGTAGAGTACTCTCATTGATCAGAACTGCCATATTATTCTTAATCCTCATTAACATCAAAGCCAATTACAATGAATTCTAGGCAATGTATCCAGTAATGTTTTTGTAATGTGTTTATTTAAATGTGTTTATTTACATAAATTCAACCCAAAAAGATGTGTGGCTAAGGAAAAAATTGTATTACAAAGAAATAATTCATGAGAAGGTATACTTCTCATGAATTTACTCATTTGAATGAAATATATTCTTAGGAAAAGCTGATATGCTTTTTAAAAATGCTGATTACAAGAAGATAAATGGATATTCCACCTAAAAAAAAATTACAGTTAGTGGTGTTAGTATGAGATTGGAAGCTGCAAAGCCCTTCCTGTGTTGAACCTGATTTTCACAACTAAATCTGGAGCAAACTTGGGGATATAAGGACCTACCTGCGCCCCTCTACATCTTTGCAAACTGTCAACATCAGTTAAGGGTTGATGAAACATTTGAAGGGACACAGCTTTCTGGTAGACTGAGGAAGGGTTTATCCAGCAAAGTTTTTCTCACCCTAACATTTTGCTAAATGAATATCCTTTTTCAGACCTTCTTGCACCATGAGACTTAACTGTTATTTTTCTATATTCCTGCCAGTATCCACATCAGTCCCTTTTGGGATGATTATCCTTGAGCTAATAGCCCAAAAATAATAGTTAATAATAATTATCTAAATTATTATAAAGTGAGTGCCCAATAAATAAGGACCGAGGGAGTTGAAATAATGATAACAGTTCCTAATTACTGAGCATTTACTGTGCGCTAGTCCCTGTTCTCAGCACTCTGCATATAACTCATAAACCCTCACGCCACTCTAATGAGGAAGGTATTATGTATCCCATTCCATGGGAAAGGAAAGTGCTGTCCTTTAAGAATGACTGTCAACTAGTGACTGACTCTCAGAGCATTTGAAATACATGGGGAGTTTCTGGTCATCACTTCAACTGAGGAAATGTAACCAGCATCTCACGAGTTGGGATCAGAGACGCTAAACCTTCTCAAGGAAGAAAACATTCTCTGGCAGTGAGGAACTGTCCCAACCCAAACGAAAACGACAGTCTATTGAGAACTCAGGAGAGCCACTCTCCTGCTGAGAACTTACTTGTTTTCCACCACTCTTTTTATTGAACTTCTCCTCTTTTTAGACTTTTGTATTACCCAATTCAGATCACATTTAGAATTAAATCTGAGCACAGCTCTGAGCTTTCAGCCAACAGAAGACCTGGTTGAAAATTGTTGTGCTGTTTTATGCATAGAAGTCTCTTTTCCTAATATCTTCTGCACTGCCACCAAAATAAAAAGAAGAAACAAAAAATCTGAACCCACTAACTTTTTATCTCAAAGCCACCAACGTAAGAGTTAAAAAAAACTCCTATAACTTCTATTTAATGCTATTCAATCTGGGGGGCACAAATTCTTATGAATATATCTGTCATGTAAAACTTTTTCACAAGGAAGTATGTTTTCTGTTTCAATCTAGTTGTATTAATGTAAACTGAGCAAAAAGACATAGAAAATAAACGGGTTAAAACAAATCAACATCATTGGCTCTCTATTCTCTTACTTTGTTCTGTTAATTTCACTTTTTTCCAGTTATTTCTGTGGAGGCAGATGACTGCCAAAGGCTTACTTAACAGCCTCTAATTATCAGCCATACATGAAGAACCTTGGAGGGATAAGATTGAGATTGAAGATTAAGTCTCAAATTTAATCACTTAACAAGCTTGTTAGACCAGATTTCTAGTTCAGTAGATCTACATGGAGCTCAACAATTTGTATAAATAAGCCCCCAGGTGATGGTCATGCTGCTGTTCCTTAAACAACATTTCCATTACATGTGTCAGGAAGGCAAGACTTGAAACTAGAAAGCGATTTCACAAGGAAATAAGGTTAAAGGCTGGGATTCTTCACAAGACATTTGATTTGAAGATGCTAAAAATTTAAGGTTTAACTCATGTTGCAATAAGAATCCTTTGGTCTTAGATTATACCTGTTCTGTATTTTTAATCATATGGTATCCTGGATAATTTGTACATAGGAAGTCCTTTATGTCTTTTAAGGCTTCAAGTATTCCTGTGAAATGTAACCATAAATCTGGAAGCTATATACACAGTTGCTTGTGATGAAAAACTGCACGGTTTCCATCATTTTACTTGTATATAAAGTTTTTGAATTCTTTTGTTAATCAGAAATGCATTAAGGCTCTGTCTTTTCTTTTTTCTTTTTCTTTTCTTTTTTTTTTTTTAAGATGAAGTTTCACTCTTGTTGCCCAGGCTGGAGTGCAATGGCGATCTCGGCTCACTGCAACCTCTGCCTCCTGGGTTCAAGTGATTCTCCTGCCTCAGCCTCCTGAGTAGCTGGGATTATAGGCACCCGCCACCATGTCCAGCTAATTTTTTGTATTTTTAGTAGAGTTGGGCTTCACCATGTTGGCCAGGCTGGTCTTGAACTCCTGACTTCAGGTGATCTGCCAGCCTCAGCCTCCCAAAGTGCTGGGATTACAGGTGTGAGCCACTGCGCCTGGCCCAAGGAACCTTTTTTTTCTATCTTTTCTCAGACTTCACTGGGACTCAATTTGTGGCTCTCAGAAGTTCATTTCTTGAAGTGACGCAAATGAGAGATTGCATCTCTCTTTAACACCCCTTCTGTCATGTCTTTTTAAAATATTGCACTTTCAAAGTTTCTAATTGAAGAAGCAATATTAGAAAAGAAATCTGGGGCTGGGCATGGTGGCTCACGCCTGTAATCCCAGCACTTTGGGAGGCTGAGGCGGGCGGATCACGAGGTCAGGAGATCAAGACCATCCTGGCTAATATGGTGAAACCCTGTCTCTACTAAAAATACAAAAAATTAGCCGGGCATGGTGACAGGCACCTGCAGTCCCAGCTACTCAGGAGGCTGAGGCAGGAGAATCGCTTGAACCCAGGAGGTGGAGGTTGCAGTGAGCTGAAATTGCACCACTGTACTCCAGCCTGGGCAACAGAGCAAGACTCTGTCTTGAAAAGAACAGAACAGAAAATAAAATAAAAAAAGAAAAGAAAAGTGAAAAGAAAAGAAAAGAAATCTGGAAGTGAAATGCGAGAATCAGGAGTCCCACAACATGCTACATGCAATCTACAAGAAATTCACTCTTCTGGCCCCAAACAAAGTTCTTACCTGCATAAGCTGCTGCTTCAATTTCTGTATTTCTGAAATGTTCAGCTCACTGAATAAGTCAGAGACAGGGTTCAGAGACTCTCCTTTCCTTAAGGTGGGAGTCCGATAGTCTCCATTCAGTTTCACAAGAGGCCCATGGATATGACCGTTCATTTTGTCATCATTGTTTGGTTCACTCCCATCCTCGGCAAATTTGAGTCCATCTACTGAGATGCTGATATGGTTATCATTGAGGCTGATATACTGCGAGAGCTCCTTCCGCAGGTTGTTCTTTTGCTCTCTTTCATTTTTTAAAGTCTCAAGGGCTTCTTCTAGTTGGTGCTCAGCAATCTCTTTCAATCGGATGGCATCTTCCAGCTGGCTGTTCAGCAGTACCGTCTCCTCCTCAAATCGCTTAATCTCATGCTTTAAGCCTTCGTATTCAACCTGAATCAGACAGGATAAAGAAGATTCATAAAACTAAAATGTGGATCTTACAAAACTGCCATTAAACACTCTAGTGGACCTAATCGTTTAACATGAGTCTAAAAAATAAACAATAAAAAGCACACAGTATATCCTTAAAGTTATATAGGATAGTTTCTTTAGAAATTATATACTATATATAAAATACATAATTATGTATTACAGTGACATAACATAAATATGCTATATATAATTAGATATAATATAAATCTATATAACTATATAATTCAATTTTTAGCAGAGATGAAAAGTTATTGTCTTAGGATTTCTTTTATAGGATCCAGTGGTCAAAAGGGGGCACTGTTTGCCTAATAAATAGGGAATATTTTTTGTAACAATTTATGAGAATATTCGCAATCTAAGAAAAGATTGTATCATCACCATTACTTTGTTTTAGTTCCTTATTAATAATGAAGAAATTTTTATATCCAGAGATAAATTTGTTGAACGATCATAACAACATAATCTCAGTAAAATGTTTGAGAGTAAGATGAAAATGTAAAGATCATTGTTATGTGCTAAAAGGATAGACAGAATCTCAAAGAACAGTTACATAAACTATCCAGTAACAAAAAATACCAGTGTTGTTTTTGTTTGTTTGTTTGTTTTGAGACAGGGTTTTGCTCTATTGCCTAGACTGGGGTGCAATGATATGATCATGGCTCACTGCAGCCTCAACCTCCCGGGCTCAAGTGATCTTCGCATTTCAGCCCCTCAAGTAGCTAGGATCACAGGCATGTGCCACCACGCCTGGCTATTTTACTGTTTTTTATTTTTATTTTTTTGCAGAGATGGGTCTCACTGTATTGCCCAGGCTGCTCTTGAACTCCTGAGCTCAAGCAATCCTCCGGCCTTGGCCTCCCAAAGTGCTAGGATTATATGTGTGAGCCACTGCACCTGGCCGTGTATTGTTAGTGAGGTAATATTCTTTTGAATTGCAATCAAAATAAACCTGCTCAAACAACCCCTTCCTCATGAAGGCCCGCGGGTGACAGGGATGACTTCTCTCAGCCAACATGCCTCCTTGGGATCTTTTCCATGGCACTTATCACATGCCACCTTTTAAGAAACATTTTATCTCCACAAGTACACTGTAATCTTCTTAGAGAAAGGAAGTATTTTTTTGTCTACCTCATTGCTCCTCATAGTGCTTCAGTGTTCCCTCATGGTGTTTAAAACAGAAGTCTGCTGTTCAGTGTGTATTTGCTGAATAAAGAACAATGAGGAATGAAAAAATAAACTAGAAAATGTACAATAAAGTAATCATGATATTAGATGCTAATAGAAACTACGTGCTTAGTTTCATATTTATTTTAGCATATATATTAGTGTGAACTTGAATTTTAAAAAATATTTTAAAAACTGAAGAATAGGGAACATTGACCAGTATCATCATCATATATTTCTCTTTCTCCCCCCACGTCCCTTTACATAATCTCAATGCAATGGTTTGTCTTGCAAAGATTAGGGTAGAGATTTAGCTGGGATGTAAGCTTGCTGATGTAACAGACACCTAAACAAGAGTGACTTAGTCAAGATGGAAGTTTTTCTTTTTGTTGGGGGGGATGGAGTCTCGCTCTATTGCCCAGGCTGGAGTGCAGTGGCGCAATCTCGGCTCACTGCAAGCTGTGCCTCTGGGTTGACGCCATTCTCCTGCCCCAGTCTCCCGAGTAGCTGGGACTACAGGCGCCCGCCACCACTCCCAGCTAATTTTTTGTATTTTTAGTAGAGACAGGGTTTCACTGTGTTAGCCAGGATGGTTTTGATCTCCTGGCCTTGTGATCCACCCACCTCAGCCTCCCAAAGTGCTGGGATTACAGACGAGAACCACCATGCCTGGCCAGAAGTATTTCCCTTATGTAACAGTATGGAGGTAGACAGTCAAGGACTAGTAGGGAATCTCTGCTCCATAAGGTCATCCAGGAGCCAGGCTCTTTCTCTGTTGTTGTATGGGCTTCCAGTCTAGACCATATTATCTAAGGTGGCTTGCCATTTGATAATGTTCTAAGTGGTGGGACGAAATAAGGGGCACACTCTCTTCCTTTAAGGACATTAAAAGTTACCCACATCACTTGTTATATACCATTGGCTGGTACTAGTCTTATGCAATTTGGTTGCCAGGAGGAGTAAAGAATGTAGCCTTTACTCTGGGCAGCACTGGGCCCAGGTAAAAATTGAGAAATACACTGTTAGAAGGGAACAATGAAATCTGATGGTAAACCAGCACTCACTGGTCACTGGAACACTGTGGTGCTCTAATAGAATGCAACTCATAAAGACATACGTATAGCAGATGTTTCTAACAATGCTAGTTGTGTATGTGAATATGGATACTGTTATTTCAGTGAAAGAATGTGCTCACCACACTATGGTGTGTGAAATGAATTATGAGGGCTGGGCACAGTGGCTCAGGCCTGTAATCTCAGCACTTTGGGAGGCCAAGGCAGGTGAACTGCTTGAGCACAGGAGTTTGAGACCAACCTGGGCCACATAATGAAACCCCATCTCTACAAAAAATAAGAAAATTAGCCAGGTGTGGTGGTGTGCACCTAAAGTCCCAGCTATTCGGGAGGATGAGGTGGGAGGATCACTTGAGCCCAGGGAGGTCAAGGCTGCAGTGAGACCTGATGGTGTCACTGCACTCCAATCTGGGTGGCAGAGTGAGGCCCTGTCTTGAGAAAAAAAGAAAAAAAAAATACATTATGTACAAAACATGCCTCTAAGGCAAAAAAAAAAAAAAAAAAAAAAAGTCATTGGAATTTCAACATGTCCCTGATAGAATTACTCAAAAGAGACAATATTGGAGACCATTATTTATAATGTCCATTATTTAGAATGAAAACTAGGAAGTGCTAATTGTTCTACCATGAATATACATTTGAATAAATATAACAAAAAATTAACAAATCTATCAATGGCATATTACCAATAACTGCCTCCTAATCAAGTAGGAATTTCTGGGTTCATATCAACTACATTACTTAAGATGATGAGTACTTCATGGGAGAAAAATCGCACTTTGTGGGGGGCGGAGCAAGATGGCCGAATAGGAACAGCTCCAGTCTCCAACTCCCAGCGCGAGCGACACAGAAGACCGGTGATTTCTGCATTTTCAACTGAGGTACTGGGTTCATCTCACTGGGGAGTGCCAGACGATCGGTGCTGGTCAGCTGCTGCAGCCCGACCAGCGAGAGCTGAAGCAGGGCGAGGCATTGCCTCACCTGGAACGCGCAAGGGGGAAGGGAATCCCTTTTCCTAGCCAGGGGAACTGAGACACACAACACCTGGAAAATCGGGTAACTCCCACCCCAATACTGTGCTTTAAGCAAACAGGCACACCAGGAGATCATATCCCACACCTGGCCGGGAGGGTCCCACACCCACGGAGCCTCCCTCATTGCTAGCACAGCAGTCTGTGATCTACCGGCAAGGCAGCAGCGAGGCTGGGGGAGGGGCGCCCGCCATTGCTGAGGCTTAAGTAGGTAAACAAAGCTGCTGGGAAGCTTGAACTGGGTGGAGCTCACAGCAGCTCAAGGAAACCTGCCTGTCTCTGTAGACTCCACCTCTGGGGACAGGGCACAGTAAACAATAACAACAGAAAGCTCTGCAGACGCAAACGACTCTGTCTGACAGCTTTGAAGAGAGCAGTGGATCTCCCAACACGGAGGTTGAGATCTGAGAAGGGACAGACTCCCTGCTCAAGTGGGTCCCTGACCCCTGAGTAGCCTAACTGGGAGACATCCCCCACTAGGGGCAGTCTGATACCCCACACCTCACAGGGTGGAGTACACCCCTGAGAGGAAGCTTCCAAAGCAAGAATCAGATAGGTACACTCGCTGTTCAGAAATATTCTATCTTCTGCAGCCTCTGCTGCTGATACCCAGGCAAACAGGGCCTGGAGTGGACCTCAAGCAATCTCCAACAGACCTACAGCTGAGGGTCCTGACTGTTAGAAGGAAAACTATCAAACAGGAAGGACACCTACACCAAAACCCCATCAGTACATCACCATCATCAAAGACCAGAGGCAGATAAAACCACAAAGATGGGGAAAAAGCAGGGCAGAAAAGCTGGAAATTCAAAAAATAAGAGCGCATCTCCCCTGGCAAAGGAGCGCAGCTCATCGCCAGCAACGGATCAAAGCTGGACGGAGAATGACTTCGACGAGATGAGAGAAGAAGGCTTCAGTCCATCAAATTTCTCAGAGCTAAAGGAGGAATTACGTACCCAGCGCAAAGAAACTAAAAATCTTGAAAAAAAAGTGGAAGAATTGATGGCTAGAGTAATTAATGCAGAGAAGCTCATAAACGAAATGAAAGAGATGAAAACCATGACACGAGAAATACGTGACAAATGCACAAGCTTCAGTAACCGACTCGATCAACTGGAAGAAAGAATGTCAGCGATTGAGGATCAAATGAATGAAATGAAGCGAGAAGAGAAACCAAAAGAAAAAAGAAGAAAAAGAAATGAACAAAGCCTGCAAGAAGTATGGGATTATGTAAAAAGACCAAATCTACGTCTGATTGGGATGCCTGAAAGTGAGGGGGAAAATGGAACCAAGTTGGAAAACACTCTTCAGGATATCATCCAGGAGAACTTCCCCAACCTAGTAGGGCAGGCCAACATTCAGATCCAGGAAATACAGAGAACGCCACAAAGATACTCCTCGAGAAGAGCAACTCCAAGACACATAATTGCCAGATTCACCAAAGTTGAAATGAAGGAAAAAATCTTAAGGGCAGCCAGAGAGAAAGGTCGGGTTACCCACAAAGGGAAGCCCATCAGACTAACAGCAGATCTCTCGGCAGAAACTCTTCAAGCCAGAAGAGAGTGGGGGCCAATATTCAACATTCTTAAAGAAAAGAATTTTAAACCCAGAATTTTATATCCAGCCAAACTAAGTTTCATAAGTGAAGGAGAAATAAAATCCTTTACAGATAAGCAAATGCTTAGAGATTTTGTCACCACTAGGCCTGCCTTACAAGAGACCCTGAAGGAAGCACTAAACATGGAAAGGAACAACTGGTACCAGCCATTGCAAAAACATGCCAAAATGTAAAGACCATCAAGGCTAGGAAGAAACTGCATCAACTAACGAGCAAAATAACCAGTTAATATCATAATGGCAGGATCAAGTTCACACATAACAATCTTAACCTTAAATGTAAATGGACTAAATGCTCCAATTAAAAGACACAGACTGGCAAACTGGATAAAGAGTCAAGACCCATCAGTCTGCTGTATTCAGGAGACCCATCTCACACGCAGAGACATACATAGGCTCAAAATAAAGGGATGGAGGAAGATTTACCAAGCAAATGGAGAACAAAAAAAAGCGGGGGTTGCAATACTAGTCTCTGGTAAAACAGACTTTAAACCATCAAAGATCAAAAGAGACAAAGAAGGCCATTACATAATGGTAAAGGGATCAATTCAACAGGAAGAGCTAACTATCCTAAATATATATGCACCCAATACAGGAGCACCTAGATTCATAAAGCAAGTCCTTAGAGACTTACAAAGAGACTTAGACTCTCATACAATAATAATGGGAGACTTCAACACTCCACTGTCAACATTAGACAGATCAACGAGACAGAAAGTTAACAAGGATATCCAGGAATTGAACTCATCTCTGCAGCAAGCAGACCTAATACACATCTATAGAACTCTCCACCCCAAATCAACAGAATATACATTCTTCTCAGCACCACATCGTACTTACTCCAAAATTGACCACGTAATTGGAAGTAAAGCACTCCTCAGCAAAAGTACAAGAACAGAAATTATAACAAACTGTCTCTCAGACCACAGTGCAATCGAATTAGAACTCAGGACTAAGAAACTCAATCAAAACCGCTCAACTACATGGAAACTGAACAACCTGCTCCTGAATGACTACTGGGTACATAACGAAATGAAGGCAGAAATAAAGATGTTCTTTGAAACCAATGAGAACAAAGATACAACATACCAGAATCTCTGGGACACATTTAAAGCAGTGTGTAGAGGGAAATTTATAGCACTAAATGCCCACAAGAGAAAGCAGGAAAGATCTAAAATTGACACTCTAACATCGCAATTAAAAGAACTAGAGAAGCAAGAGCAAACACATTCGAAAGCTAGCAGAAGGCAAGAAATAACTAAGATCAGAGCAGAACTGAAGGAGATAGAGACACAAAAAACCCTCCAAAAAATCAATGAATCCAGGAGTTGGTTTTTTGAAAGGATCAACAAAATTGACAGACCACTAGCAAGACTAATAAAGAAGAAAAGAGAGAAGAATCAAATCGACGCAATTAAAAATGATAAAGGGGATATCACCACCGACCCCACAGAAATACAAACTACCATCAGAGAATACTATAAACACCTCTACGCAAATAAACTGGAAAATCTAGAAGAAATGGATAATTTCCTGGACACTTACACTCTTCCAAGACTAAGCCAGGAAGAAGTTGAATCCCTGAATAGACCAATAGCAGGCTCTGAAATTGAGGCAATAATTAATAGCCTACCAACCAAAAAAAGTCCAGGACCAGATGGATTCACAGCTGAATTCTACCAGAGGTACAAGGAGGAGTTGGTACCATTCCTTCTGAAACTATTCCAATCAATAGAAAAAGAGGGAATCCTCCCTAACTCATTTTATGAGGCCAACATCATCCTGATACCAAAGCCTGGCAGAGACACAACAAAAAAAGAGAATTTTAGACCAATATCCCTGATGAACATCGATGCAAAAATCCTCAATAAAATACTGGCAAACCGGATTCAGCAACACATCAAAAAGCTTATCCACCATGATCAAGTGGGCTTCATCCCTGGGATGCAAGGCTGGTTCAACATTCGCAAATCAATAAACATAATCCAGCATATAAACAGAACCAAAGACAAGAACCACATCATTATCTCAATAGATGCAGAAAAGGCTTTTGACAAAATTCAACAGCCCTTCATGCTAAAAACACTCAATAAATTCGGTATTGATGGAACGTACCTCAAAATAATAAGAGCTATTTATGACAAACCCACAGCCAATATCATACTGAATGGGCAAAAACTGGAAAAATTCCCTTTGAAAACTGGCACAAGACAGGGATGCCCTCTCTCACCACTCCTATTCAACATAGTGTTGGAAGTTCTGGCTAGGGCAATCAGGCAAGAGAAAGAAATCAAGGGGATTCAGTTAGGAAAAGAAGAAGTCAAATTGTCCCTCTTTGCAGATGACATGATTGTATATTTAGAAAACCCCATTGTCTCAGCCCAAAATCTCCTTAAGCTGATAAGCAACTTCAGCAAAGTCTCAGGATACAAAATTAATGTGCAAAAATCACAAGCATTCTTATACACCAGTAACAGACAAACAGAGAGCCAAATCAGGAATGAACTTCCATTCACAATTGCTTCAAAGAGAATAAAATACCTAGGAATCCAACTTACAAGGGATGTAAAGGACCTCTTCAAGGAGAACTACAAACCACTGCTCAGTGAAATAAAAGAGGACACAAACAAATGGAAGAACATACCATGCTCATGGATAGGAAGAATCAATATCGTGAAAATGGCCATACTGCCCAAGGTAATTTATAGATTCAATGCCATCCCCATCAAGCTACCAATGAGCTTCTTCACAGAATTGGAAAAAACTGCTTTAAAGTTCATATGGAACCAAAAAAGAGCCTGCATCTCCAAGACAATCCTAAGTCAAAAGAACAAAGCTGGAGACATCACGCTACCTGACTTCAAACTATACTACAAGGCTACAGTAACCAAAACAGCATGGTACTGGTACCAAAACAGAGATATAGACCAATGGAACAGAACAGAGTCCTCAGAAATAATACCACACATCTACAGCCATCTGATCTTTGACAAACCTGAGAGAAACAAGAAATGGGGAAAGGATTCCCTATTTAATAAATGGTGCTGGGAAAATTGGCTAGCCATAAGTAGAAAGCTGAAACTGGATCCTTTCCTTACTCCTTATACGAAAATTAATTCAAGATGGATTAGAGACTTAAATGTTAGACCTAATACCATAAAAATCCTAGAGGAAAACCTAGGTAGTACCATTCAGGACATAGGCATGGGCAAAGACTTCATGTCTAAAACACCAAAAGCAATGGCAGCAAAAGCCAAAATTGACAAATGGGATCTCATTAAACTAAAGAGCTTCTGCACAGCAAAAGAAACTACCATCAGAGTGAACAGGCAACCTACAGAATGGGAGAAAATTTTTGCAATCTACTCATCTGACAAAGGGCTAATATCCAGAACCTACAAAGAACTCCAACAAATTTACAAGAAAAAAACAAACAACCCCATCAAAAAGTGGGCAAAGGATATGAACAGACATTTCTCAAAAGAAGACATTCATACAGCCAACAGATACATGAAAAAATGCTCACCATCACTGGCCATCAGAGAAATGCAAATCAAAACCACAATGAGATACCATCTCACACCAGTTAGAATGGCGATCATTCAAAAGTCAGGAAACAACAGGTGCTGGAGAGGATGTGGAGAAATAGGAACACTTTTACACTGTTGGTGGGATTGTAAACTAGTTCAACCATTATGGAAAACAGTATGGCGATTCCTCAAGGATCTAGAACTAGATGTACCATATGACCCAGCCATCCCATTACTGGGTATATACCCAAAGGATTATAAATTATGCTGCTATAAAGACACATGCACACGTATGTTTATTGCAGCACTATTCACAATAGCAAAGACTTGGAATCAACCCAAATGTCCATCAGTGACAGATTGGATTAAGAAAATGTGGCACATATACACCATGGAATACTAGGCAGCCATAAAAAAGGATGAGTTTGTGTCCTTTGTAGGGACATGGATGCAGCTGGAAACCATCATTCTTAGCAAACTATCACAAGAACAGAAAACCAAACACCGCATGTTCTCACTCATAGGTGGGAACTGAACAATGAGATCAATTGGACTCGGGAAGGGGAACATCACACACCGGGGCCTATCATGGGGAGGGGGGAGGGGGGAGGGATTGCATTGGGAGTTATACCTGATGTAAATGACAAGTTGATGGGTGCAGCACACCAACATGGCACAAGTATACATATGTAACAAACCTGCACGTTGTGCACATGTACCCTACAACTTAAAGTATAATAATAATAAATAAATTAAAAAAAAAAAAAAAGAAAAATCGCACTTTGGAAAAAATGATAACTGGGCACTATAAACGCATGTTACAAACATGATGGCAGGGAAATGAAATAACTTTTCAAAAGTCCAAGAACTTATTACTTGGCCTGAGACACATAATAACTTGACAGCCCCTGGCTATCAGCGACCTGCTCTAAGGCATGTGTCCCTGTGTTTGCATTCTGTACTCTAGTGGGCTCCCCGGGCAGGTGTGTGCTCCCGTGTCGCTTCCACCAATTCAGATATCAGATGCTTTAGAGAGAGATCACAGGTGGTGCCCATAGACCATCGAGCCTATGGATGTGCTTTATTTGGCTTGTAACACGTTATAAAACTTTTGGAATTGATTGCCAATATTTAGAAAACTGATGATTTCACAAACATTTGAAAACTTCTAACGTCTTTTTAAAAAAATTCAAAAGTTTGGGCTGGGCGTGGTGGCTCACGCCTGTAATCCCAGCACTTTGGGAGGCGAGGCCGGCGGATCACGAGGTCAGGAGATCGAGACCATCCTGGCTAACATGATGAAACCCTGTCTCTACTAAAAATACAAAAAAATTAGTGGGGCATAGTGGCGGGCACCTGTAGTCCCAGCTACTCGGGAGGCTGAGGCAGGAGAATGGCGTGAACCCAGGAGGCGGAGCTTGCAGTGAGCCGAGACTACGCCACTGCACTCCAACCTGGGCGACTGAGCGAGACTCTGTCTCAAAAAAAATAAATAAATAAAAATAAAAAAATAAAAAATTCAGGCAACACCGGGCCTACCTTCACAGAAGACAAAAATCACCTGTAAGTGAGCACTGGCTGTTCCTTTTGCATCCACTTTTTCTTTTGTTTGTTTGTTTGTGACATGGTCTTGCACTGTTGCCCAGGCTAGAGTATAGTAGCTTGATCACAACTCACTACAGCCTTGATCTCCCAGGCTCAATCAATCCTCCCACCTCAGCCTCTTGGGTAGCTGGGATTACAGGTGCATACCTCCATGCTTGGCTTTTTTCCTTTCTTTTCTTTTCTTTTTCTTTTTTTTTTTTCTGTAGAGACAAAGTTTTACCATGTTGCCCAGGCTGGTCTCAAACTCCTGGACTGAAGCAATCCTTCCACCTCAGCCTCCCAAAGTGCTGGGATTATAGGCGTGAACCACTGCATTTGGCCTCTACTTTTTCTTTACATCTTATACTTAATGGTATTTATGAGCTGCTTGTGATCATTTGAGTTTGCTGCTCCTGCCCTGTGACTGGCTCTCTTCAACCTTTTCCACCTAGCAAACAACCTTTCCCACACTACAGGATCCAGCCACCTTTCCTTTACACTTGCTGACTGACTGCGTTTCAACTAGGTTGTTACCTCAAGCAAAAACGTGCATTGTTCACTTTCTCTCTGGCAGTGAAATGAACGGTTCATTCTCTGATTATAGGAATCTTAATTGTTAGCAAGGAAGCAGGGGGAAACTGAGGATGAAGTGTAGAGGAAGAGAGGCATCCATAAAAGCACGCTCAATATGATTAACCGTTTTGCAGGTGACTTGGGATTAAGGAGTATGGAAATCAGAAGGGCCTTTATCCCCTTATGAAAGGAGAAGCAAGGATTGCCCTCAGTGTGGTTATAAGAAAGGCAACTTGGAAATTCTTCGGACAAATGTGTTTTCTTGTGTCATGGTTTCTTCCAGGCCTGCTTAAATACTGTAAAGTCGGGCCGGGTGCAGTGGTTCGCGGCTGTAATCCCAGCACTTTGGGAGGCTGGGGCGGGTGGATCATAAGGTCAGGAGTTAGAGACTACCCTGGCTAACACGGTGAAACCCCGTCTCTACTAAAAATACAAACGAAACAAAACAAAAAAATTAGCTGGGCGTGGTGGCAGGCGCCTGTAGTCCCAGCTACTTGGGAGGCTGAGGCAGGAGAATGGCGTGAACCCGGAAGGCGGAGCTTGCAGTGAGCCAGGATTGTGCCACTGCACTCCAGCCTGGGCAACAGAGCTAGACTCTGTCTAAAAAAAAAATATATATATATATATACACACACACACACACACACACACACATATATATATACACACACATATACATGTAAAGTCATCCTCCTCCCAACCTTTCCTTTTTTTTCCCTGGACAACATAGGACACCTCTTTCCAACCTTTCCTAGTATTTCAACCAACCCTCGGACTGCCCCAGATTATGTGATAAGCTTATATTTGCAGACATTAGTTTGCACTGTAGACCTGTTATGCTGCAGTCTTTGTTAAACTGATGGCCTAGACCAGAGGTTGTCCAACAATAGTATGTACTCTGGAGCAAATCCAGCCCACCACCTATTTTTGTGTAGAAAGTTCTATTGGGACACACTCCCATTTATTTGTTTACATATTGTCTACGGCTGCTTTTACCAGAGCAGAGCCGGGTAGTTGCAAGAGAGATCATATGGCCAGCAAAACCATACTTACTATCTGGCCCTTTACAGAAAAAGTTAGCTAACTCCGGGCTTGACTTGAAGACATTAATTTCGTTTGCATGGCAGAGTTTAAAATTCAGTAGTATTTATTCAACTGATGGCCTAGATTTCCCGTAAAACCTGATCTCTTGCTATGTCACCCAGGCAGGAGTCCAGTGGCATAATCATGGCTCGTTGCAGCCTCAACCTCCTGCAATCAAGTCATCCTCTTGCCTCATTTTTAAAATTTTTTTGTGGACACAAGGTCTCACTATGTTGCCCCGGCTGGTCTCAAACTCCTCAAGTGATCCTCGTGACTTGGCCTCCTAAAGTGTTGGGATTACAAGTGTGAGCCACTGCGCCCGGCCCTGATCTCTTTCTGTCTGGGCAGCTTCACTCACACCACTCACTCAAATGTGGTACAAGCTCCTACTATTCACCCAGCTGTTTCATGTTTCTCCGCCTGGGAAAAGGCTGTCACCTGGAAAACTCTTACTTCTCTTTTAAGACCTAAGTTAAGAATCTCATCCTAACTGTGAAGTCTTTGGTGCCCACTGAGGCAAACTCATCACTCCTTTCTGTGCCATTGTTGCAAGGCTGCACCATATGATTAGAGCCCCAGAGGAAGCAAGAAACAGAACAAGAAGGGACTTAAAACTGGTGTTTGATATTTTAAAGACTACATCAAAGCAGTCATCATAGAAAAAATAAGTGCTTTATTAGCATTCTTTATAGCAACTTCATAGTTTAATAACTTTATTTTTAACTACATGAGGGTCAAGGTTAGATATCACAATCCTTTCAGAGCTTAGGAACTCTAAAGATCTTAATCTATCCCTATATCGCGAAACCTAACATATGGCTTTAATATTCATTTACACAAATTGCTAGAAGTCCCTATTGGGACTACAAGCTCTTTGAGCCAGTGACTATATCTTTTATCTCTAAAAAGTAAATGATCTCATAGAGAGATATCCCTGAAACACTGGTTAAATGAAATAAAACTGAATTGAATACATTTCCTAGGTTTTTTATGATATTACCTTATGATATTCTTTTTTTTTTTTTTTTTTTTTTTGACACGGAGTTTCACTCTTGTTGGCCAGGCTGGAGTGCAATGGCATGATCTTGGCTCACCACAACCTCCACCTCCCAAGTTCAAGCGATTCTCCTGCCTCAGCCTCCCTGGGAGCTGGGATTACAGGCATGCGCCACTACGCCTGGCTAATTTTGTATTTTTAGTAGAAACGGGGTTTCTCCATGTTGGTCAGGCTGGTCTTGAACTCCCGACCTCAGGTGATCCATGCGCCTCGGCCTCCCAAAGTGCTGGGATTACAGGCATGAGCCACTGCACTCGGCCTTTTTTTTTGGCGATGGATCGGCGTCTCACTCTGTCACCCAGGCTGGAGTACAGTGGCGTGATCTCAGCTCACTGCAACCTCTGCCTCCCAGGTTCAAGTGGTTCTCCTGCCTCAGTCTCCTGAGTAGCTGGGACTACAGGCACCCGCCCCTATGCCCGGCTACTTTTTTTGGGTATTTTTAGTAGAAACGAGGTTTCACTATGTTGGCCAGACTGATCTCGAACTCCTGACCTCATGATCCGCCCACCTCGGCCTCCCAAAGTGCTGGGATTATAGACATGAGCCATTGCGCCCAGGGCGATATTCTTCTATATTATTACCTGACATTGGAGGAAATGTTTCATAATAGAAGTGTGAATGAATTGTTGCTTTTCTTTTTCTTTCTTTTTCTTTTTTTTTTTTTTTTTTTGAGACAGGGACTCACTCTATTGCTCAGGCTGGAGTACAGAGGTGTGATCACAGCTCACTGCAGCCTCAACCTCCCAGGCTCAGGCAATCCTTCCATCTCAGACTCCCAAGTAGCTGGGACCACAGGTGTGCATCATCACACTTGGTTAATTTTTTTTTTTTTTTTTGGTAGAGATGAGGTCTCCCTATGTTGCCCAGGCTGGTTGCGAACTTTTGGACTCAAGTGATCCTCCTCAGCCTCCCAAAGTGCTGGGATTACAGGCTTGAGCCACAGTGCCTGGCCAGTTTTTTTATTCTTTCAACAAGTATTTATTTAATATCTACTATGGATCAGGCTCTATCGTAGGTGCTGTATGTTAATGGAAGGAAATGGAATGTAAACAAATGAATAAATAGACTATAGAAAGAGGTGTTACTTAAACAATAATTACACTGTACTTAGAAAATAATCAATAAATAGCTAAAAGAAAAATAATACTTCAGAAGGGAAAATTCTTTGAACTAAGCATTTTAAAATGGTAATAACTTTGCTGTTTAGAGAAACATCAAACCAGACTGAAGGACTATACAACGCATGGGGAACCTCAGTACAAAGTAACACAACCCAATTTTGTGACTGAATGCTACTCATTATCACCTCTTTAAAAAACTCTGTGGCATTTGTACATAAAACATTGTACTTAATACTTCATTAATTAGGGCCAGGCATGGTGGCTCATGCCTGTAATCCCAGCACTTTGGGAGGCCGAGGTGGACGGATCACTTGAGACCAGCCTGGCCAACATGGCAAAACCCTGTCTCAACTAAAAATACAAAAATTAACTGGGCCTGGTGGCACACGCCTGTAATCCCAGCTACTCAGGAGGCCGAGTCACAAGACCAGGAGGCGGAGGTTGCAGTGAGCCGAGATGAAGCCACTGCACTCCAGCCTGGGTGACAGAGCAAGACCCTGTCTCAAAAAAACCCATAAAACCAAAAACCTTTATTGATTAGAAAGAGTTTATGATAGATGCTAGCATCTATAAATAAAGATCAATTACTACGGGAAACAAACACAGCATTTTCTTAGCTGGGAGAGACTTGTGGTATTTCAGTTCCTCCAATTTCAGGGAATAAACCAGAATGGCGCTCTGTGTAGAAAATGATTTTGAATGAATTAATTAGACACTTAATTGGGAAAATTAGCATATGGCATGTTGGAAATAAAAAATCTGTAAGTTCCCCCTCCTTTTTAAAAAACTTCTGAGTTAACCATTGGATCCCATGTTTCAATTACTGGAAGGAGGGCATGGGGAAACTCACAACAGGAATGACAGTACAAATTCTCCCAGAAATGGCATCTGGGTTAATGAATAGTCAAGGGATACCTTGGCAGTCTTTCAAGAATATCTAATACTGGCCTTCATTAACCTCCTGAGTCCATCAGTCTACAGATGCGGTCATGGAAGGCTCTCCAAGGAGGCTGCTGGTGGTGCTCTCACCATGCTCTAGAGAGCAGGGAGGAGTGTAGGAATCGGGAAGGAAGGGCCACTTCAAATAGTTGCACTTCAAGTAAATTTGTTTCAAATCCTCTATGTGCTTCATCAATAACCAAAAAAAGGACCACAAAAAATACCCTTCTTAGGCCAGGCATGGTGGCTCACACCTGTAATCTCAGCACTCTGGGAGGCTGAGGTGGGCCGATCACGAGGTCAGGAGATCGAGACCACCCTTGCTAACACGGTGAAACCCCGTCTCTACTGAAAATACAAAAATCAGCCAGGTGTGGTGGCACATGCATGTAGTCCCAGCTACTCAGGAGGCTGAGGCAGGAGAATCGGTTGATCCCGGGAGGCAGAGGTTGCAGTGAGCCAAGATAACGCCACTGCACTCCCGCCTGGTGAAAGAGCAAGACTCCGTCTCAAAAACAAACAAACAAACAAAACCCTTCTTATTTTAAAAAGTATTCGAGAAGCATCTTTACAAATGTATTTTTCTAAGTCTACATTTCTCCACTGTGCGCTCACTTTTCCCAGCCAAATCAAGACCTGGGGAGCCTCTGGAATGGCCCCCGTCCGCACACATATGAGGATTCAGAGCTTACGGAAGGAATGAGGCAGAAACACATGGGGATACTCCAGTAGCCCTTTTTTGATGGACTGAAACTGTCCCCCTACATGCCTTCCTCCCAGCACTCCAAATCTGGGGGAAGTGGCAATGATCAGAAATCAAATTTTGGCCAAGCGCTGTGGCTCGTGCTTGTAATCCCAGCACTTCGGGAGGCTGAGGTGGGCGGACTGCTTAAGCTCAGGAGTTCAGACCAGCTTGGCCAACATGGTACAACCCTGTCTTTACTGAAACTACAAAAATTAGCTGGGTGTGGTGGCTCATGCCAGTAATCCCAGCTACTCGGGAGGCTGAGGCAGGAGAATTGCTTGAACCAGGAGGTGGAGGTTGCAGCGAGCTGAGATCGCGCCACTGCATTCCAGCCTGGGCAACAGAGCAAGACTCTGTCGCAAAAAAAAAAAAAAAAAAAAAAAAAGGAAATCAAATTTTAATTGTGCCACTACATGGATTTTTCTCTTCTAGATTTTTTTTTCTTTTCCCTTTTAATGCTTATGTCTATCAAAACATTATATCTATCTATCAATTGATCAATCAATCTATGTATCATGTAGATACCAACTCAGGAAGGGAGTGAGGTAAAAGCATACATCTGGGCTGGCTTCTAAGTTTACACAAGACAAGAATCATGCCCTACAGATTGTGTCTGTCCAGCCTAGCACAGCACCTGGCACATAGGCTGTTGATCTGAACTGAGAGGTGGCAACAGCGTTTAGACCAGAATAGAGGTGTCGCTGAGGAAGCACCTTGAAAAGAACTCGAACATCCAATTCACCTTTGCTTAACTACTTGATTCAACTGTATTCATAAATAAATTATTCTAAAATTACAGATTCAATCATTATTAATAGCTCTGAAAATCCACAATGCAAACCAATTAGGAAAATTAAGCTATCAAAGCCCCATTACAGCAAAAAAATTATTTAAATGTACGAATGTAACTTTGTAGTCAGGTTACAGCTACAGGCATTTTCTTTTTCTTTTTCTTTTTTTTTTGAGATGGAGTCTCACTCTGTCATCCAGGCTGGAGTGCAGTGGTGTAATCTCGGTTCACTGCAACCTCTGCCTCCCGGGTTCAAGCAATTCTCCTGCCTTAGTCTCCTGAGTAGCTGAGATTACAGGTGCCCACCAACATGCCTGGCAAATTTTTGTATTTTTAGTAGAGACAGGGTTTCATCATATTGGCCAGACTGGTCTCAAACTCCTGACCTCAGGTGATCCACCCACCTCGGCCTCCCAAAGTGCTGGGATTACTGGTGTGAACCACCACACCCGGCCTCTTTTTCTTATCATTTTGCTCTTCTTGATTTATACTTCATAATCCATTTCCCTCTATTATTTGAAAGCAATTTACAGAAAAAATTTTTAGGGCGTGAGAGACCAGTGATCGTAGAAAGACCTTAAGCTCGTAGACAAGCGTACAGACCTGGGCTTATTTTTTTTTTTTTTAAGACAGAGTCTCACTCTGTCACTAAGGCTGGAGGGCAGTGGCACAATCTGGGCTCACTGCTACCTCCACCTCTCGGGTTCAAGCGATTCTCCTGCCTCAGCCTCCCAAGTAGCTGGGATTACAGGCATATACCACCACGCCCGGCTAAGACTCAGGCTTTTAATGAGAAGTTGTTAGGTTAAATTTGTTACAATACATTTGGCTTATGAAATAAATGAATGCAGAACTAAAATAAAAACTAAAATTCTTTTTCTTATTCAATAAAACTTTAGTGTACGCTATACTACTTACAGGTGTATTTTTTCCTTCTATATTTTAGCTGAAATAGGAGAGTTGGGACATTTCAGTACATAAATGTTATAGAGAGAAGATTAAAGAGTAAACAATAAATTTTGACAAGTTCCTTCCTGAGAAATGAAGAGGAGATTTAACCCTAGTGGTCAGAAGATATAGATTCATCTTCAGTATAACTCAAAAAATTTCTTAAACCTTACCTGGTTCTGCTTCAATGTGGACACTAGTTTCTGCAACGTGATATTTTCTTCTTCCAATTCAGTATAGTCCTGAAGGAGCCGTGCCTCTCGGAACTTATATTCTCGGATTTCATCCTTCATCCGTATTCTCTGTAGCTCCACCATCTCATTGTTCTGAAACAACAGAGTAAACAGTCAATACATAACTCTCTTATTGCAGATTTACAAGGTGTAAAGTCCTGGTCGTTAAAAATAATAATAAAAACACCTCATGGGGTGTAAATTATTACTGCCTTTTTTTTGAATGGCAATTTAGTGATATCTGCCAAAAACTTAAAAGCACATATATATTACCCAGCAATTCAACATCTAAAAATCATTCTTAAATGTTTTCATAGAAGTAAATAAAAAGATAAATAAATCCATGTATACTTACACAAAAAATTGGAAACAGTATAAATGTTTGCTATTTGGGGAACACATTATCATGCATCCGTTGAATGGAACATTATAACATTATTTTTAAGAAATGAGAAAGTCTGAGTGCAGTGGCTCACACCTGTAATCCCAGCACTTTGGGAGGCAGAGGCAGGTGGATCACCTGAGGTCAGGAGTTCGAGACCAACCTGGCCAACATGGTGAAACCCTGTCTCTACTGAAAATACAAAAAAAAAAAAAAAAAAAAAAAATTAGCTAGGTGTGGTGGTGGGCACCTATAATCCTAGCTACTCAAGAGGCTGAGACAGGAGAACTGCTTGAACCCAGGATGCAGAGGTTGCAGTGAGCCGAGATCAGGCCACTTCACTCCAGCCTGGGCAACAGAGCAAGACTCCATCTCAAAAATAGAAAAAAAGAATGAAGAGAAACTTTATTGTACTAAAATGGAAATGTAGTCACAATATATTATTAAACGTAAAAAGCAAGTTATAGATTAGTATGCATATTAGGATCCCAGGTATGTTAGAAATACAGGGAACATACACATACACAGATACATGCACACTTCCATGTCAGAAAAAATATTTGTAAGAATATCCAGAAAACTGTCAATAGTGGTGATTTACAAAGGATTAGACTGGGAAAGCCACAGGGATAAGGAGAGGAGCCTGTTAGTTTGATTTTATGTCCTTCTGGATAATTTCAATTATTATTATTATTTTTAACAACAAGCTTGTATTACCAGGTCTTATGTGTAAAGTTACAGGATAGAAATCAATCAATTAAAAAAAAATTTAACTTTTTCCATAAACTTATGTGGCAAGTATAAGCTATGTTTTAGTTCAAACTGTATAATGACCACATAGTAGATATAAACATTTATACATGTAACATATTCATAGTCATGGAAAGATGGGATATAAAAGTTTTCTTTTAATTAAGGATTAATTAGATTTGTTTCCAATTCAAACAAAGAGAAATATGCAAAAAAGTACCATAGAAACCAAAAACCACATTTTCTTATGTAATTCCTAGATCTCCATATGGGAAAAAAATGAGTCATGATGCATTTGGCCTTCACACCATAATTTGCGGAGCCTTGATATAGTGGTGGGCAGGACTGACAATGAATAGAAACTGCTACGGCAACACGGATGAATCTCACTAATATATTGACTGAAATAAGTCAGATGCAAATGACTACATACAAAATGATTCTGCATGTAAAGTTCAAAAACATGCTATGTAGGTTCAATTGTCTCCCAAAAAAGACATGTTGAAGTCCTAACTCCCAGGGTCTTTAGAAAGGTAAAAATTAAAATGAGATCATTAGAATAGGCCCAATCTGATAGGGCTGCTGTCTTTATAAAAAGGGGAAATTCAGCCACACAGAAACTGACACATACCTCTGCGTGTGGGGTGGGAAGACCATGTGAAGAAACACAGGGAAAAGACGGCCACGTGACCATGGAGGCAAAGACTGAAGTGACCCATCTACACGCCAAGGAACACCAAGGATTGCCAGCAAACACCAGAAGCCAGGAAGGGCAAGGAAAGGTCCTTCCCTACAGCTGCCAGCGGGAGTATGGCCCTGCTGACACCATGATTTCTGACTTCTGGCCTCCAGAACTGTGAGACGATAAATTTCTGTTGTTTTAAAGCCACCCAGACTTTGTTACGGCAGCCCTAAGGAAAGAATACATGCGCAAAACTAATCTCTAGTGACAGAAGTAAATGCACTGTTATCTTTTTGGGAGGGTAGGGTGACATCTGCAAGCACCAGAAACATTTTAAAGGTCTCTATTGTAATAGAGAGCCAGCTCTAGGAGAACACCTGATTTTCCTACATATGCTTTCAAATGTCTCATCTTGCTTCATATTCTACAGATTTTTTTTTTTTTTTTTTTTTTTTTTTTTTAAGACATGGTCTCACTCTGTCACCCACGCTACAGTGCAGTGGCATGATCACGGCTCACTGCAGCCTTGACCTCCCAGGCTCAAGCGATTCTCCTACCTCAGCCTCCTAAGTAGCTGGGACTACAGGTGTACACCACCACGACTGGCTAATTTTTGTATTTTTTTGTAGGGATGGTATTTCACCATGTTGCCCAGGCTGGTCTTAAACTCCTGAGAGCAATCCTTCTGCCTCAGCCCCCAAAGTGCTGGGATTACAGGTGTGAGCCACTGTGCCCAGCCTTCTACAAATTTAATTTTTTTTTTTTTTTTTGGGTAGAGGCAAGGTCTTGCTCTGTTGCCCAGGTGCCTCGATCACAGCTCGATGTAGCCTTGACCTCCCAGGCTTAAGTGATCCTCCCACCTCAGCCTCCTGAGTAGCTGGGCCTACAGGTGCACATCACCACGCCCAGCTAATTTTTAAATTTTCTGTAGAGGTGGGGTCTCGCCATGTTGCCTAAGCTGGTCTCGAATGTCTGGGTTCAAGCAATCCTCCTGCTTTGGCCTCCCAAAGTGCTGGGATTATAAGCGTGAGCCACCATACCCGGTCTATATTCTACAGATGTTAACTATAAATAACTGCCTTTGCCTCTGGTTTTCAGAGGCATGTTCAGTTGCCTATTTGAACATGGTGATGTTTTTTCTTCTGACTTGACTCCTGAGTACAGCTCTTCCTAGTTCTGTTTATGCTAATGTGAAAATAATAAATTATAAACACATAATCTTACATGTAAAAAATGAAAACTTCAGCTCCAAAATCACTGATGCAGTTCCAGCTAATAAAATAGGCAGACACTGTAATCTCTAAGTAGTGATGTTAGCTCAGAGTTTTGGGGAGGATAAGCGGTTGTTGACTGTGGTATGAAGACAGATGTTAAAAAAGTTATTCTGACACTTGTTAAAATGGTAAGGAAGACTTCATTCAAGACCATTGCAATTGGAGGGGAAAAAGAAGGGGTTCAACTCTGAAACAGCAAGAGCAAGTGAAGATTTACAGCCAAGAATAGCGTGAAGAGGTCAAAGGATGGGAAATTGCTGAAAGGACACATCAAGGGCAGGGGAATTCTTGCTAAGCTGGCCTAACAGGACTCTTGCTAAAGGCAGTCCAAGGACTTAGACATCAAAAAGGTGGAGGATGAAGAACTTGATCAGATATCAAGGGTAATTAGATAGCTAGGGTTTGGAGATGACTTAGCAGAATTCCTTGCTAAGGCTGGGCTGGGCAGGCCAAAGCTGGGGGTGGAGCAAGGTTCAAGCCTGGTCCAAAAGAGACATTAGCAGAGCATGACTGAAGCTTGGTTAAGGAGAGAGTCTTTGGTACCTCACATCATGAACTGCAGTCTGATAAGAACGAAAGCTAAGAAAGTTTGCAAGACACTTGACCTGGTGATAATATGAATATAGATCCTAATTAGAGCAGGGCCAAAGCATTTCTGGCATCAGAAAATTTTTATCCATTATGTATCTTATCATCATAAAAGCTCACTGGCTATCTAGTAAGGACTTCCCTGGAGATGTGCAGATTTCATCAATTTAATGTAACATCCTATGGAATGTAATCATCAATCCTGAAGCTATACAAACTAACTGGTTGTTTTGGAAACCTGCTTTCAACCTGCTATATGTAACCTCATTTATATATAAGGGGTTGGAGCTCCTTGTTAGTCAGAATGCTTCTAGACTGTCTGGCGTTTCTCACTTTAGCTCTCGTTATAATAAACTGGTAACTCCAACAGAGTCATTTCTTCAACACTTGAGTAATTCACATATGCCTACTCCACCAATTGACTTTAGCCTAATCCTCCCTTTTCAGCTTCCCTCTGTTTTTATCAATGCTGGTCTCTTAAAGCAATTCTGTTCTACTATAGGTCACAAGTGTCAACATAGAAGTCTTCTGAAAATAGAGTTTCCCAACTTAAAAGAAGCTTACCAATGGCTTATATGAATTTCCTAAAAACAAACAAACAAAAAATGGGCTTCTGTTTCTTGCCTCTCTAAAGGAGAATATTTTAAGCAAATATGCCTGGATTTATGAAATAGTAAACATTGGTATGTAATCCTGTTGAAATGTGGTTTTCCCAGCTCTAGAAAGCTACTGCCCAGTCATCATCCTTTAGAAACAACAGACTCTGGGGCTGGGCACAGTGGCTCACGCCTGTAATCCCAACACTTTGGGAGGCCGAGGAGGGCAGATCACGAGTTCAGGAGATGGAGACGAGAGTGAGACTATCCTGGCCAAAATGGCGAAACCCCGTCTCTACTAAAAATACAAAAATTAGCTGGGCATGGAGGCTGTAGTCCCAGCTACTCGAGAGGCTGAGGCAGGAGAATCACTGAACCCAGGAGGTGGAGGTTGCAGTGAGCTGAGATTGCACCACTGCACTCCAGCCTGGCAACAGAGCAAGACTATCTCAAACAAACAAACAAAAAAACTAAACAATAGACTCTGATATCACAATAGATATATGGAATAGCAAAAAAGAGTTTCCTTATTTCTGCCTAGATAACTGAAAAAAGTTAGCAACGACCCCAAAAAAATAAAAATACAATTTACATGCAATACCTACTTTTCACACTCTGTGATGTGTTGCAGTGGGGAAGTAAAGGTCCCTCTGCAAGTTTCAAAAGCTTTCAACGAAGTCACATCTGGTCCTACCTCTGTCTCCAACCACTCTGCCCCTCAATCTTTGGCTCTGGCCACAGGAGCTTTCCTTCTGCTCCTCCATCCCATTGGACATGCCGGCTTGCTTCTGCCTTGAGGCTTCTTTACTCCTCTTTCCAGAACTCCCTGACTTTAGATCAAGGGCTCTTAACCTCATATTGTGCCATGACCCTTTTTGACAAAGTGCTGAAGCCTATGAACCTCTTCTCAGAATAGTATTTTAAAAAGTGTAAAAGACAAAATTATAAAAAACACTGATCACATAAAAATTATTTTTTATATATATTATTTTATTATTATTATTATTATTTTGAGAGAGTCTTGCTGTGTCGCCTAGGCTGGAGAGCAGTGGCACAATCTTGGCTCACTGCAACCTCCGTCTCCCAGGTTCAAGTGATTCTTGTGCCTCAGTCTCCCAAGTAGCTGGGATTACAGGTGCCTGCCACCACACCTGGCTAATTTTTGTATTTTTAGTAGAGACAGGATTTCGCCATGTCGGCCAGGCTGGTTTTGAACTTCTGACCTCAAGTGATCCACCTGCCTTGGCCTCCCAAAGTGCTGGGACTACAAGTGTGAGTCACAAAGCCCGGCCAACTTATTATAATTTTTAAAATTATGACATATGCTGGGCACAGTGGTTCATGCCTGTAACCCCCGTACTTTGGGAAGCTGAGATGGGAGGATCACTTGAATCCAGGAGTTCAAGACCAGCCTGGGAAACATGGTGAGCCCCATCCAGAAGATTATTTTGTACAAAAAAAGAACATGCAAAAATTAGCCAGGTATGGTGGTGCACGCTTGTAGTCCCAGCTACTCAGGGGGCTGAAGTGGGAGGACTGCTTGAGCTCCAAAGGTCAAGGATATAGTGAGCCATGATCATATCACTACACTCCAGCCTGGGTGACAGAGTGAGACCATGTCTCAGAGAAAAAAAAAAAAAAAAAAAAAAATTAGGACTTGGTAGGTGACAGATAAGTATAGTAATGGCCCCCAATTAACCACACTTCCCTGAAGTCACAACCCATGGAATTGCCTCTCAAATTGACTGAGCTGGCCTTTGGATTTGTTTTGACCCACAGAAGATAGTGGAAGTGCTGGGGAGTTCTGAGCCTGAGCCTCAAGGGGCTTTGTGGCTCATGTTCTTGCTGTCTTGTAACACTGTGACTATGTGAAGAGCCCCAGGGTAGCCTGTTGGAGTCATGTGGCCCAGCCTGCAGCCAGCGTCAGTGCTGGGCATGAGAGGAAGGCCGTCTTGGACTATTTGGCCCAGTGGGGCTGCCAGATGACTGCAGCCACATGAACAATCCTGGCAAGTCCTTAAAAACCACCCAGATGAGGCCGGGTGTGGTGGCTCATGCCTGTAATCCCAGCACTTTGGGAGGCCGAGGCAGGCAGATCACAAGGTCAGGAGATCGAGACCACCCTGGCTAACACAGTGAAACCCCGTCTCTACTAAAAATACAAAAAATTAGCTGGGTGTGATGGCGGGTGCCTGTAGTCCCAGCTACTCGGGAGGCTGCAGCAGGAGAATGGCATGAACCTGGGAGGCAGAGCTTGCAGTGAGCCAAGATCGCGCCACCGCACTCCAGCCTGGGTGACAGAGTGAGACTCCGTCTCAAACAAAACAAAACAAAACAAAAGAACCACCCAGCTGAGCACAGCCCAAACTGCTGACCAAAAGAATCATGGGTTATTGCTTAAAGCTCCCAAATTGTGGGTCATTCATTACCCAGTAATATATAATCAATACAGTAATACATGTGCTTCTTTATTAACACAATTAGAATCAGATCTAATGTCACATCTAAGAAATCTCATAATTTCAAAGCAATGATAGCATTTCAAGACACCTGTGAAAAACTGAGACATAATTTTAAAAAACTATACTTTCGGCCGGGCACGGTGGCTCACGCCTGTAATCCCAGCACTTTGGGAGGCCGAGGCAGGCGGATCACAAGGTCAGGAGATCAAGACCATCCTGGCTAACACAGTGAAACCCTGTCTCTACTAAAAATACAAAAAATTAGCTGGGCGTGGTGGCAGGCGCCTGTAGTCCCAGTTACTCAGGAGGCTGAGGCAGGAGAATGGCATGAACCTGGAAGGCAGAGCTTGCAGTGAGACAAGATTGCGCCACTGCACTCCAGCCTGGGTGACAGAGTAAGACTCCGTCTCAAACAAAACGAAACAAAATAACCACCTAGCTGAGCACAGCCCAAACTGCTGACCAACAGAATCATGGGTTATTGTTTAAAGCTCCCAAATTGTGGGTCATTCATTACCCAGTAATATATAATTAATATAGTAATACATGTGCTTCTTTATTAACACAATTAGAATCATATCTAGTGTCACATCTAAGAAATCTCATAATTTCAAAGCAATGATAACATTCCAAGACACCTGTGAAAACTGAGATATAATTTTTAAAAACTATACTTTTGGCTGGGCACGGTGGCTCATGCCTGTAATCCCAGCACTTTGGGAGGCCGAGGCGGGTGGATCACAAGGTCAGGAGATCAAGACCATCCTGGCTAACATGGTGAAACCCCATCTCTACTAAAAATACAAAAATTAGCCAGGCGTGGCGGCATGCGCCTGTAGTCCCAGTTGCTGGGGAGGCTGAGGCAGGAACATGGCGTGAACCCAGGAGGCTGAGCTTGCAGTGAACGGAGATCGCACCACTGCACTCCAGCCTGGGCGATAGAGGGAGACTCAGTCTCAAAAAAAAAAAACAACAACAACTATACTTTCTACTGGTAACAAAGTAACAAGTGCTACTACTGAGGTTTGTTGTCTATATTCAAATAGAAGAAAATGCTAAATTTCAGTCTGAGTTTAATGAAAATAAAGATGTAATTATTTTTGCCATCCAAGTTTATAGACCTGAAATGTATCCACAGACTCCCAGAACCACAGCTGAAAAACTCTTCTGGTTTTACTTGTTATTTAGGTCTCATTTCAGATGTCATCTCCTCAGAGAAACTTTCCTGAGCAACTAATATAAAATAGCTCCTCTCCCCCTCCACTCTCCCATCAGAGTTACTTTATAGATCAGTATTTAGCATAGAGTATGTACTCAGAAAATAAGTGTTGACAGAATGACACTGATTATTATTTGAAACTGGTTACTTACTTTTTAAACATTTTATATTTATTACATTTCTTTTTGCATCTGAATATAATGATCCTTTTCTGTCTTGTTATCCTATGTCCCTAATACCTGGCACATTTTAGGCCCCGATGACCATGGAATGAATAACAAAACAGGTATACAAGTGGTTAATCACACACAAAAATATTTTTACATAGATGAGAGCTTCCTGTGTTGTGTTATTTGAGAAGGAGGCACAAAGGGAGAACAATGCACTTTGAAATAAAATACACCTAAATCTCTGAAATAACATGATCTGTTATAATTCTTTTTCAATATATTATCAAGTTACTTGGTTTCTGTCTTCTGATCCTTGGGCAATACTTGGAGCATAGTGTGGAATAAGTGTAGAATGAAAAACAGTAGTGTTCCTCTAATTTGGCTATAAAGTCAAATTGCAGTATTTCATTAAATTCTTTTTTTGTAGAAACATATTATCTTAATTTTTTTCTTTCTTGAAAAATCTATCAACTGAGCAACTGATATATATATTTACTTATTTTTCCTTATTTAACATGTATAAAAAAGATATCAGGAACCCAATGAACTGGATGCCAATCATATAAAATTGTAAAGAAAAATGTTAAGATACAAGAGATTCTGAAATGGGAATATATACGTTGTAAAAAAATATAACAGCCAATAATCTGGCTTATATACTCTGGGAATTAACCATAAAATCTTATGCAGTAAAACAGTTAATGTCAAGAACATTTAAGTCCACAGCAAAGCTAATGAGGATCACTAACAACTCGTAAAATAACTAATGAAAACTCCTGATGCTAATCAAGGAAAAGGAAGAGTTTGGGCTGCAAAGACTGGTTCAGGTGAAAGACTCACTGAGATAAACAGACACAAGGCCCAGAGGAAGAAAACTAGTCTTATTTATTTTGCTAAAAATCCTTGGTTTTTGAATTGCCAGTGATTATATACTAGGGGCATGTTCTTTAATTCCACAATAAATTTAAAAGATTGCAACTGTTGTTTTTTGCACCACTGATCATACATTTTCTCCTACAAATTTTTTTTTTTTTTTTCTTCCTGGGATAAGATGATGCTGAGCTCTGCTAAAAACTCCCATCAAGAATAATCAGAGTAAGAAAAATAATGCAAGAGAGAAAGGGGAGAAAATGGCACAACAGGGTAAAGCTTCAGCTTTTCACCTCCAGGGAGCTGAGTCCCAGCTCCTCAGGGGAGAGGGGATTAGCCTGAGATGGCAGGGATAGACTCAACTCATTATTTGCATTGCACCTGAGTATAGCAGCGTTCTTATAGTTTATTTTAATTAACATTAAAATATTTCTTTAGGAATCATAAATTTCCTTCACTATTGGCAAGAAGAAAAAATACAGATGAACACTTGTCACCACACAAAGAGTCATATATTAAAAATAACACTGCCTTCCAGTTATAATGCTCTTAGTCTTTTATAAATTAATTATACCCACTGTCACATTAGATACTTATAATAGCTTGGTTAGGTGGGAACAAACCCCTGTTTACTATCTGCAAAATGGGAATCCTAATACTTAAGATTACATGGTAATTGTGAGGATTTAATGATATAACATGGGAAAATGAGCAAGGATGCTAGACATGCAGATAATTTATGATAACACAAGCAGAAGTTCACACACAAAAGCCTAAGCAATTGATTACCCCTGGGTGAGCCAGGGAACGCTTTATAAAAGAAGTTACCATTGAGTAGAACCTTGAAGGAAAAGTGAAGGTTAACTAAATGGAGTTAGAGGAGGACAGATTTTCCAGCCAGAGAGAAACCTTCAAACAGAAGTAGCCTTATATTTGTGTTGAAGGCAGTGCTAAAATTCTCCAGTCAGACTGAGGATTTCCTTAGAGCCCCAGAGAACCTGAGGCAGTGATCAAAAGAAAAAGAGAAGACAGAAACTCAGAAAAATCTGGAAAACAGCTATTTTCCGCATATGCCTAAGTTCGGTGCTGTTTTGTAAAATAAAATGTTAAATTAGTCTAGTGTTGTGAACCTCTGAAGTAGTGGGAAGAACCAAAGTATAGTAAGTGCTTGGAATCTCTAAAGTTCTTAACTAGGCTGTGGTTTAGGGAACAGTGCAGTTTAGTGTGGTTGGAGCAGAGTAATCTGAGACAGATCCCGCAGGAAATTCTACTTTAAACAAAGGAATCTGGGGAACCATCAAAGACTTTTAAGCAAAGCAGCCACAAGATCAGACCTATGTTTTGCCCAGTGACTCTGTTGAGAGTCGCGAGGGTGGACTTTAGCAAGAAAGGTCAAATAGAACAAATTAAGCAGCTGCTCTGATGGCCCAACATGAGAGAAGACATAAAGAATGCTGCGGAGGGGACAGATGGGGGAACATCTCGGTTAGAATGAACAGGATTTGGTAGCTGACTGATGTGATAATACAAGAAAACAAAGAGTAAAGAACAGTGGCCTAATAACAATAAAAGCACCTAGAGTTGTTATAGAAAAAATAAATTTTATAACAAAGTGAATGTGAGAGTTAACGACGTATCCTATAAATAATTGTAAGTAATGCTACTTTTAATAGTCAAACCAGGAATTTCTAGATCCTAGAGGGGAGTAAAGGAGAACAGCTGGTCTGGTCCAGGTGGAGAAAGCTGGAGAGAGGCGTGTGGGAACAGGCCTTCTCACTTCTCTCCCAGGGAGTGCCACTGCCAGGGACTTCTGGCAGTCTGAGACCCTAATATTCAGTGTTGTTCATTTGGCCAAAAATGAACTCTTCTTTTGTTGCAGACAGGAATGGACAACAGTTCCCCTTGCTCCCCATCCCACAGGGATTTCTGTGCTGGGGCCGAGAAGCCCAGACCTTCAGTAGGTAAGGAAAGTTTCGGGGCAGAGGGAGGGCAGGGAAGGAGAAGGGCGACCCACTTTAGCCCAAGTGAGCCCAATGACATTGTTGGTTGCACAGCTGCTATTCTCTATACCTTGGGACAAGGACATGCTTTATTTGAAAATTCCAGGGGCAGAAGGCTCTGAGTTTCTCTTTTGTAGAAAACAAGAAGGCTGGGACCCCTGGATGTCAGATCCATGGGACAGGCCCAGACTTCTCAATCTGCAACCTTCCCAACACAGGTGATCTGCTCCTGTACCCACATGAGCCTCTCACACCCATATCATTTGTCATGTTATCACCAATAACTGCATCTCTGATTCTTCCAAATCAGGCTCTCCAGTTCTTCCAATCAAACCACTCACTCTTCCACCTCATCGTTTCCTATCCTTTGATTCCCAATTTGCTCATTATCTGCAACACTCATTCTTCACTTCTTTGATTTCACCATCATCGTATACTTACTGACTTGTAAACACATTTAATTCTGTCTCTTCTCTCTCTTTTGGTAATAAAACCTAACTCTCTGCCTTCTCTATGCATGCTCATAGCTGAGGAGAACTGGAGAAATGACAGATCTGTGCTGACTGGGGACTGGTTTCAGCTGTAACTCATGGAGAGGTAGTGGAGTGGACTGGTAAAGTGCCCAGACTCTGAACAAGACATCCCCGGGTTCAGATCCTGACTTTGGTATTAACTAAAGTTGGTCAAAATCACTGATATGAGTGATGGACTTAAAAAAATCAAAAAGTCCTGAATCTCTTAAATTCTAATAGACTGTAAATACTGTCTAGTGGTCATATGTGTTCACAGTATAGCAAGTTATTTACTTCTCTCTCTTCCTACAATCAGTCTATCTTCCCTCCCTGAAAACCTTGCCTCATATTTCCTTAAGGGGGAAAAAACCCCAAGGAGATATGGCTTCTATCCCCACCTTCATTTCAATAGTTTCTTCCATTCTACTGCAGACGGTTTAAAGACAGTAAGTCCCATCTTAAAACAAACAAACCATAACCTTTATATTCATATTTTCACTTCTATGGTCATGAACGTCTATTCTTAAACCACATTCCTCCCAAAGAGCACTGAACCTGGTCTTGTCAAAGTCATTGACAACTTGCACGTTGTCATTGGATTGGTGGCCGGCCACCTCTGTATCTTCCTCTCTCTAGACTTCTTCAACAGCATGTGCCACTACTTTTGGAAACACTTTCTCCTATGGCTTCCCAGACATCTGAACTCTCACCTGCCTGGCTGCTTCTTTGCAGTCCCCTCTTCTCTGCTCAACCTCTAAAGGCTGAGCCATCCAGGTCTGTACCAAGCCTCTCCTTTTGCTGTTTCCTCACTTCCCAAAGGCAACTTCATCCAGGCCTCCAGCTTTAGATACCTACTTGTGTGCTAATGATTCTCAAATCCATGTCAGGGTTAACAAAACCCTATGCGACTTGCCCTGACCTCCTTGAAAGAGCTCAGGAGGTATATTTTTCCCACTCATCCCTCATCCACTTTGCTCCCCTCCCTGGCCTTCTGTTGGTTCAAAGGACTTCAAGGTGTAGCCGGGGCAACATGGCAAAACCCAGACCCTACAAGAAATACAAAAATTAGCTGGGCATGGTGGCGTGTACCTATAGTCCCAGCTACTTGGGAGGCTGAAGTGGGAGGATCACTTGAGCCCAGGAGGTGGAGGCTGTAGTGGGCTGAGATCATGCCACTGCACTCCAGTCTGGGCAACAGAGTGAGACCCTGTGTCAAAAAAAGAAAAGGAAGAGGAAGAAGAAGAAGGAGGAGGAGGAGGAGAAGAAGGAGGAGAAGAAGGAGAAGGAGGAGGAGGAAGAGGAGGAGGAGGAGAAGGAAAGAAGAAGAAAGAAGAAAGAAGAAGAAGAAAGAAGGAAGAAGAAAGATGAAGGAAGAAGGAAGGAGAAGAAAGAAGAAGAAAGAAGGAAGAAGGAAGAAGGAAGAGGAAGAAGAAGGAGAAGGAGAAGAAAAGAAAGAAGGAGAAGGAGAAGAAGACCTGAAGCTGGGTCTTGCTTTAGAGTTTTTGCAGCAGCTGTCTCCTCTGCCTGGATTTCTTTCTCCTTGTTCACACTCTTTTCACTAGGATCCTCAACCTAACTCTCATCTCCAAAAGCAGCTTTCCAAGACCATTCCTTCTATAGCAGCCACTTGGTCACACTCACATAATCTGATTTTAGTGATCTGAAAAGTGTTTATCAAGATTTGATTTCTTTGTGTGTTTATTGTCTATCTTTCCCCCACTAGATCTAAGAGCCATGAGAGCATGTTGTCAGTAACGGTTTACCACTATATCCCCAAGATCTAGAAGAGTGCCCCATGCACACTCCTTGTATTCCACACTTCCAGCCTGGACTGGATTGGTGGTGGCCTGAAGAAAGCTGGGAAGCGTTGTTGGGATGAGCTTAGTTGGGCAGCCAAAAGAAGGAGGCTACAGATAGATTTCATATATTTGAGTTCATAGACTGAAAAAAAAAAAAAAGGATGTCTACAAAGCAGGCCCCATGTAAAATTCTCCAGTGTTTAAAAACCCTTATTGGTGACATCCATTCCATGTGTATTTATACTTTATTCTATCTCTTTAAAAAATATGCACTAAGGGAAAGTATCTGACAAACTTATCCATTGTAAGGTATATACATGCCTGATACAACTTGTCTCTCTTAGGGTTGGTTACAATTAATGAGGGACAGAGAAACACAGCTCTGTGGTGCCAGCCAATAACAAGCTGATGGACACAGAAGGGTTGTCTTCTGAAACGGCAACGAGGCAAGCTCAGTTCTCTGCTGGGCAGTAATGTGTGCATCACAAATCTTTAGGAGAGTTACTGGTGAAGAATGAAAGGTATTCAGAGCACCATGTAATCAGCGTCTTCCCAGGGCAATCCAGACTTAACAACTGGGCAATAACCAGGAAAAAGTAAACGTAGCAAGTTTGAATTGTGGCTTAAAACAAACATGTTCGGCAAGAAAAAAAGAAATATGAAAAGATCTGCCATAGCTGGGAAAGAGTGATAAGGTAATAAAGGGGGAGATACTTATGACTCCAGAACACTATTTCCCATAGTGTGTTCCACAGAGGCTAGTTCTACGGAGTGTTTCTACGAGTCACTAAAAACAAGTTTGGGAAATATTAGGTTAAATAAAGTTACATACTTGTTTTTTCTTCTGGATTTCTCAGAACCTTTAATATGCTAGTGAGCACTGAGACTTTCTAAGAGCAAGATATGGTATGCACCGTTTGCTAAATTGATTTGACCATAAGACCTCTGCCCTTTTAAAAAGGCATTTTGAACAATCCAAAAGTAGCCCAACCTAGACCCCTTCCAACTGTAGAGAACTCAAGGGAATACAGATTTAAATAACGGCATAAAATAAAAAGCATAGGGCTGGACGGCTGTAAAAAGGGGTGAGACAAAGATGATCAAGTCCTGATTAGCAGTAAGTGAGTAAACAAGTGAAGGAGTTCAGGACATGCCACCCCAAAATATGCCACTTTGGCATGTTGATTATTTAGAGCTGAAAGCAATGGAGAAATAGCAGATGCAGGAAAGCCTTTTGACCTCCCCCTTTCTACTTAAAAACACACCATTAAAATTTCCAGGAGAAGGGTGCTCTCCCTGTACCAGGAAGAAAAGAACATCTTTATCACCAGAGACTTGGAATTGCCTCTGAAATAGATCTGTACAAACTTACTAAAATATCCCTCATCTTCCATTAGTTTCCCCCTCTATACTTTTAGTGACTTCCTCACAATTTACTGCCTCTAATCCAAACTGCTTTGTCTTATCACTTATTCACACATTTATCATTTCTTTGTCTAAAAGATATATAAGTTTGCTACTTCTGGTCACTTCTTTGGGTCTTTATTGTGTTGTGAGGACTTTCATGTACATGTAAAATTATAATAAAACTTGTATGCTTTTCTTCTCTTAATCTGTATTATAGAAATTTAATTCTTAGGCCTAGCCTGAGATTGTAAGAAGGTAGTGGAGAAATTTTTCCTCCTCTACACAAGAGTAGTAAAACTACAATGAAACCCATACTGCATAATTTTCACTATTTATTTATTTTGATACAGAGTTTCATTCTTGTTGCCCAGGCTGGAGTGCAATGGCACGATTCTGGCTCACCGCAGTCTCCGCCTCCCGGGTTCAAGCAATTCTCCTGCTTCAGCTTCCCAAGTAGCTGGGATTACAGGCATGCACCACCATGCCTGGCTAATTTTGTATTTTTAGTAGAGTTGGGGTTTCACCATGTTGGTCAGGCTGGTCTGGAACTCCTGACCCTGGTGATCCACCCGCCTTGGCCTCCCAAAGTGCTGGGATTACAGGTGTAAGCCACTGAGTCTGGCAATTTTCACTTTAATTCATATGCAAACCTTGCTCTGAAGAAAGTGGCACCATGAAGGGTTAATTTTCCTACAATGAATTTGAAGCAATACAAGCATCTGTCCCATGGGATACCTGCCTCCATTAGAAGCCAAGGAGAGCCCATCTCACAACCAGTTCACATTTCAGTGCCTCACTTCAAACACTTATCACAAGCAAAACCTTGACAGCAACATAAAATCTGCCCTTTTATTTTAAACAGTTGAAATAAGTGGTGCAAAATCAATCATAAATGACTCGTCTTCTTATATTCTGATCTATATTTTTTCTTCTTTGTGCAAAAGGATAGTAAAAGAACACATATGATTTTAAGCAATAAAATAGATGAATAAATACTGACATTGCATTTTAAATGGGTGGAACATGTATTTTTACAGGAAAGCTTTTTGGGGCAGATCTTTCTTTTAGTATCACTTTATCGAGATATAATTCATATATTTAAAATTCTCTCATTTAAAGTATACAATTGAATGATTTTTAATATTGTCACATAGTTGTGACCATCACTGCAATCAATTTAGAACATTTCTATCACCTAGAAAATAAATTCTGTATCTTTTAGGGAAGGCCGCTGCCCCGACCCCGTAATGCTTCTATCCCTGCAAGTCCTAGGCAACCACTAATCTATTTTCTATCTTTATAGATTTGCCTATTTTGGAAATTTCATACAAATGGAATCATAGAACATATGGTCCTTTGAAACTGTAAGATTTTAAACAGTTTGGTTAATGCTCATATAACCTTTGTTTTTTGAAGACTATAGACAGCTTTGTTGCAGCACAAAATCTATTCCACACTATATCAGCAAAGTACTGCATAGTGCTGGCATTTGTCCAGCACACAGCAGATCTAGTAATGTGATATTCTATTTCACAAAGTAGCATGATCATTTAAAGTTCACTCAATGGGCTGCAAGTTATTTTATTTATTTATTTATTTATTTATTTATTTATTTATTTATTTATTTATTTGAGATGGGGTCTCGCTCTGTTGCCCAGGCTGGTGTGCAGTGGCATGATCTCAGCTCACTGCAAGCTCCACCTCCGGGGTTCACGCCATTCTCCTGCCTCAGGCTCCCGAGTAGCTGGGACTACAGGTGCCTGCCACTGCGCCCGGCTTTTTTTTTTGTACTTTTAGTAGAAATGCGGTTTCACTGTGTTAGCCAGGATGGTCTCAAGCTCCTGACCTCGTGTTCCACTGGTCTCAGCCTCCCAAAGTGCTGGGATTACAGGCGTAAGCCACCTCGCCCAGCCTGCAAGTTATTTTTTATTAATAAAAATGTGACTTTCTGACCTGGGTATTGTAACCTGGATTTACTGATTTGTTTTGGAATAAGCTTCTGCAGATAGAAAATACTGCAATCTTTTCTCTTTTCTATAATCTACCCTGAAATCAAGAAACCATCGGTCATTGCCCAAAGTAGATTGGTTATCTCTTGCTTACTAGCTTGATTGTTCTTTCTCTTTCTCTGTTTAAAATTTAAAGATGCAAAGCACTATAATGAATGATGGCATGACAATTTTCTTCTCTGATAATATCTTCTTATAACTATGAATATGCATGGTGCCCTGATACCACAATTACTGCAATAAAAGAATTCATTATATGGAAAAAGAAAATATTGGTAATACACTAAACAGATGTGAAATCTAGATGGTGCAATAATGGTGAAGGCCGGATTCACAAATATTCCAGAAGTAGTTCAATCTCTGGCAAAATATGGTTTCATTTCACCTTCATAGACTTAACTGTGACTTGGCTGTAAAGAGTGGCCTAACCCAAGAGACAAGCAGCAGCAACAACATAGAAACCATTGATTATAAGTAATTTTAGTTCCCATCACCATAGGAACACACTATATATAGACTTTTATTGAGAAGAGGTGCTGTGAAAGAGAAAGAAGTGAGCAAAAATGTAGATAATGGTATGCATTAAGGTAATGTGTTAAAATGGAATTATATTCAAATAAAGAATGAAAAAATATAGGGACGAGAAAGGAGAAGGTATTCAAGATAGCAAAACGCTAGATAAGCATCATCCGAAAGGAAAGGTACAGAAAGGGGGATATTAATATAATTTACAACTTGATTTGCAAATCAAGGGACTAAAAGTTAATCCCTCAAGGGACTGAGAGTTAATAGCAATAGCATTTTTGTTTATTCTTTAGGTATGTGTTTATAGTAGAGATTATTCTGATCCAGAGTCTTTGAAGCTTTAACAGGGTACCTGGATGGACTGATTTAGCTGTTTGTTTTTGTTACTATAAAACATCTTTACCATCCAGAAAATAAAGGTTAGTCCAACTATTGGTAATGAAAAAGAAAGCTTAAAATAATCATGAATATAGTTACCCAAATGAAGTCTTTGGTATATGTGACAGGATAAAAAATAATAGCTTCAGAGAAGTAACTGTTACCGTTGTTTTTGTTTTTTAAGATGGAGTCTCGGAGTCTCGCTCTGTCGCCCAGGCTGGAGTGCAGTGGCGTGGTCTCAGCTCACTGCAACCCCCACCTCCCCAGTTCAAGCAATTTTCCTGTCTCAGCCTCCTGAGTAGCTGGGATTACAGGTGTGTGCCACCATGTCCAACTAATTTTTGTATTTTTAGTAGACATGGGGTTTCACCAGGTTGGCCAGGCTGGTCTCGAACTCCTGGCCTCAAGTGATCCACCTCCCTTGGCCTCCCAAAGTGCTGGGATTACAGGAGTGAGCCACCGTGCCTGGCCACAGTTACTGTTTTATAAAGAGGTGAGTGGTAAACAGTTCTGGACAGGGACCCGGGTTCATATATTGACTTACACCAAAACATTTCTGGGACTGTCAGTTTTCTTCTAAAAGTAGGGGGGAAGCTTTTCTTTTCAACTCCAGAGTTGTTAGAAAAAAATGAAAAAGAATGTTTAAAAGCACTTTGTAAATAGTAATGAGCTACCCTCTTGATTAAGAGGTCTTTTTTTTACCTATTGGTTACTATGCTCACTACCTGGGTCCAATATACCCATGTAACAACCTACACATGTACCCCTATATCTAAAATAAAAGCTGACTTTTTTTTTTTTTTTTTAAAGAGGCAGTTTAAAAAAAAAAATCCCTTAAAAGCTTCTGTAGGAAATAACTGCATTGGAGAGTGCTCCTTCAGAACTTCCTTTAGCATCAGTAGCCATTTGAAGATTCTTTGAAAAAACTAACAGCAGGTAGATATGACTGTAACTCATCATACCAACAAGTTAGGATGAGGAGATACTGATTCTAGACCCAGAAATTATAAAAATATAGACGGTGAGTAAAAAAAATCTAACTCCCATCTTGTTCCACATCAGTCTACTTCTCATCCTCACTCCCGAACCACTGTTCCTAGTATCTTATCTATCCCTTCAGGGTTCCTTTAAACCTTACTTACTTTCAAACTTTATTTATAAAGCTAGCTTATTCCACATGAAAACCAACATAGTTAGCATAATTTTATAATGAACAAATCACTACAAAGGTACTTTATTTATACATGTAATTTACAACTCGATTTGCAAATCAAGGAATTAAAAGTTAATCCCTCAGGGGACTGAAATATGAGTGTGTATATACATCATATATCTAATGATAAACATATAGATCACTAGAATGTGTATCTTATATGGCGATCTTCAATTATAAGCACGAATTTATTTGTTTAATAAGCACTTACACAATGTTTACAATGTGCCAAGACTATTACAAGCACATTGTTTTAGAAATATAAAACTCTTTTAACCTTTTAGCCTGCATAGCAATCCTATGAGTTGGACACCATTATTAGTCCCATTTTACAGTTAGGCCAATTGAGGCATGGGTAGGTTATGTAATAATTTGCCCAAAGTTTTAGAATAAAATAAGTGGCATCAGGAGTCAAACCCAGACTGTCTAGTTCTAGAACATACGTTCTTAACCACTATGCTTTGTTGCTTCTAAAAATGCCTTATTAAAGTGATTTGTTGTTGGAATGGGATGGCTAATACTAATCAGATTATTGGTACCTCTGTCTTTAGGTCATAGTTTCCCTTTCTGTGTAAATAACAAATTAATAATATAAATATCAATGCCTCAGTAAAGTGGCCTCAGATTATGATTTAGTGAATGCTATTTCTGAAAAACATATTGCTTTATTATTTTCAAGATGACTTCCTACAAATTCTTCAGAACTGATTCTGGAGCTGATGGTAGCAATAGCTGCTCACATTTTGAATACTCATTCCCTTTATTTTATTTTTTTTATTTTTTGAGACGGAGTATGCTCTGTTGCCCAGGTTGGAGTGCAGTGGAGAGATCTCGGCTCACTGCAAGCTCCGCGTCCTGGGTTCACACCATTCTTCTGCCTCAGTCTCTCGAGCAGCTGGGAATACAGGCGCCTGCCACCACGCCCAGCTAATTTTTTTGTATTTTCAGTAGAGACGGGGTTTCACCGTGTTAGCCAGGATGGTCTCGATCTCCTGACCTCGTGATCCGCCCACCTCGGCCTCCCAAAGTGCTGGGATTACAGGTTTGAGCCATTGTGCCCGGCCACTCATTGCCTTTTAAATAACTTTCTTAAGTAGAAAACCTGGTTACTGAAACAGAGCAATATCTGTGACCCTGACTATCAAAATGTGTTTCCAGAATCTTTCCTGTATGAAGGCTTTCAGTATTCCATGAATGTGAGTACAATAGGGTAACTAATACAGAATTTCACTTCCGATGTTCTTATTAAAGTTACAGACTTCGAGGTATTGATCTGTCGTCTTAAGTTGGCTGCCACTCCGATTTTCTACAAGTATATTAGAAGTCTAGAAAACTCAAAGATGTGTATTTTAAGTAACTATATGTTAAATGTGATCAATTTTTTTTCTACCTCTTACAATCTACATTGAAGTGTTGAAAAGAACTCTCCTTACCAAGGTCCCCCATGAAACCCTGCCTTCAAGCCTAAAACAGCCTGAAGGCTGAACAACTGGAGTCCTGGTCCCAGGTGAAGCCTGCCCTTTCTCAGCTGATTCTCTCTGATAAATGCCCACCTGCACACTGGGGGAAGAGGGTGGAGCCAAGAGAAGTTCACTCTCGTTCAGTAGGGAGGAGCCTGGCTTCTTCAGTTCCTGTGTGGTGGCCTGGTGTTGAATCAGTGAGGAGGAGCGCCTGTTGGCAAGACTCCCCCTCGCTTTGCTGAGAGTTCTTTTTCCTTTTCGCCCCTCACCCTTCTATGTGTCCCTGAGCCTAATCTTTTCTGGCTGTGTGACAAGAACCTGGTTTTAGCTGAACTAAGGAGAAAGTTCTGCAACAATGATAAGGATGAAATGGACTAGCCAGTGCTTTCTACTGTTATTTAAAGTCTGAAACTGCCTTGAGGCACCCTCTGCTAGCTGGTCATTATTACTGAAATTTATAGATGGCTTGGTACGTAGTTTAATCATCCAGTTTTAGCAATGTGACGGGGGTATGAAGGCTTTTCTGTATACTTGTATCTTGGCTTCCCTGAAAACACGCATCTTGGGGGATCACACCCGAACACAGAGCACACCCAGTGAGCCTGAGGAAAGGCACTGCTCGCAGAAGTCTCAGCCCCTTCTGTGTCTGCTGGCGCTTGCTTTCTCCTGCTGTACCTTATCCTCCCGTTTATACTCTACCAGTATACCCCTTGGAATCTTGTGAGTCTTTTCAATGATCTCACTCTGTGTCACTACTCCAATTTCAGTAAAAGCAAACAAAAACAGAAATTGAGGCTATGAGAGTAGAGTGCAATAATGATGAATTCTGGCAGCCACCCAGGAAGACACCACCGAAAGGACAAGGTCCTGCCTCCCTTACATCTTGCATACTCACAATGCTGAGCCTGTCAGTGACCAAAAATCAGACTAGACAAGTCAGCAAAAGTGAAACAGAGGTGTCAAGTATATGAACTGCATCTGAAAGTTTTTGCCTTCCTAAGAATATTCTTAGGCCTCTTCTTCACACACTCCAGAACAATGAGGAACATCTGGAACTGAATTTTTCTATAAACTACATCTTTGCAGATAGACTTTTAAAACCAAATAAAGTCTTGTGGGTTTTTCTTTTCTTTCTTTTATACGAACATAACAACTGCTTCACTGTCATTACTTATTTTCCAATCTAAACCCTCCACAAGAGTCTACAAGACCATGGAACTCAAAATAAACTTTTCAATCAATTACAAGTCCATTGAAATGAAAAAATCTTGATTTTTAAAAATGTTTTAATATGTTTCCCTAACCATATTATGGCAGGCCAGGTCTCACTAGTAGCTGGGATTACAGGTGCACGCCACCTTGCTCGGCTAACTTTTTGGTATTTTTAGTAGAGATGGGGTTTCACCATGTTGGCCAGACTGGAATAAACAAGTTTTATTGTGGGTCTGAAGAAACTCCCCAGGCCTCCACAAACAAGTTTATTGGGGGTCTGAAGGAACTCCCCAAACCTCTGTGATTTAGCAGGAGACAAGATAAGGGTAATCACCCCAGCACCTGGACCCATTTCGATTAAGTAAATTGACTGAGGCTCCAGACGAAGGTCTTCAGGACTCAGACCTTAGTTATAGATTGAAAGAAGTTAATCACTTATGTCTTTAGATGAATGCACACTTATATGTAGACACATAGCTTGGAAGGTTTATAAGCTCTGGAAAACTGTGTAATTTTGAGTTGGTGAGGTGATCATTTCCAGGCCTTCTCCCTGTAACCAGATGCAAAAATAAAAACTTTCTTCTTCCCCAGTTTGTCTGCATCTCATTATTGGGCCAGGAGAAAGAGTAGCCTGACCCTCAGTTTGGTCCAGGAGCAACATGTATATGATTTATACATTGGAAAGAAATTTCTCAGTCATAAAAGAGATAGTGAAAGAACATTACGATTTAACAATATATAACTAATATGTACTATTAGTGGTTGGGAATTAAATATGGCATAAGTAGTTAAATAAAAGTAACTTGTACATATTTTACTACAATAATGGGTAAACTGAGGCCCAGAGAATTAAGGAAACGGGTACGTCATAGAACTAAGAAATGAGAGATGTAGGTTTTGACCCAGGAACCCCTAAGTATGAGCTCCTTTCACTAAGAAACCTTGACATTGTCTCTTGGCTTCAGGCAGTAAGTAAAAGAAAAACAGATAGAAAGGAAACAATAAAATATGCAAAGAGAAAATGAAGAGTTCTCTGAAAATTATCAACTTTAAATCGTGATCCAGGCAACAGGATTAAGGTACTGAGCACACAGTTTGAGGAGGGTCACCCAGGAGGACTTCAAAAAGATGGGGTTAGTGCTCTGAATCTGAGAGGTTTGAGGGTTGTTTACACAGGCAAGGTCTGGGAAAGCTTAACAGGATGACAGCATTTTCCACACAAGGTTAGTGCATAGTTACAGCAATCTGACTGGTTTTAGGCAGTGATTCCTTTAAGGAAGGGAGTATTTAACATACCACATTAAGGATGTAATAGTCAAGGGGTCTTTTATCTCAAGTGCTATCTGGTCTGAGCCAGGAACAATAAAATAGGAAGGAAGTTAATCTATAACAAAAGGTCAGTAATTAAGGTCATGCTCTGTCACTCCCCACTCGGTCTCCCAGTCAACCTTCTTCAGGGCCTAACAACTTTCAGAAGCCCCAAATAGACGAACTATGCATTTTCTTTGACAAAATCAAAGAGATAAGCTCCTCATTTTGGGGGTGTCCAAACGGGATAGGGCTGGAAGCACTGTGGAAACAGAACCAAGGGGCCATACCCTCCAGCTCTGAGCAAAGTCTCATATGGTTCAAAGAAAGGACACTAATTCAGGGAGAAAATGGAGTGTTTGGAGGACGAAAACATGCTTTCTTTCCTTGGAGACTAAGTTCCACATAGGGGCTCCAAGTCTGGCTCCCTTCCCCCAGCCCTGGGAAAGGATTTTGGAAAGTGTGAGCATCTTCTTTTGGTGCCTAATTGCACGGGGGTCATACAGCCTGGAGTTGCTCTGTTGAGGACAGCGCATGGTGGCTTCCGGCTGGCCAACAGCTGCTCTCTATGTTGTTCCTTGAAGACCCCACTGAACACACTTCACACACAAGGTCCCTTTCAGTCTGCAGAGAAGAGAAGTCTTTATATGGAGCAGGGTCCCATCAGGAGGCCTTTCAAAGATATACAAAGGCCAATGATGTATTTTTCCCTGCCCTGAATTTCAATTAGCATCTTAGGCAATAAACCTGAAAATGACTAATTGAGAAAATGTCTGTGTTTAGTTTGCAGGTCAAGGCCAAAGAAATATTATAAACTATATATTCAGAATCAATACCAGCCAAATGAACTCAGTGTGTATGGGGTGGTGTTTTACTTTTTAAAAAATCTTACAGTTTTACGTAAAAACTTGTAATAATTGCCTTTTTGTTTTACCTGTTTAACATTTTAGTGACTTGAATAATGAGATAAAACAAGTTCTTATTCACCATTTAATTAATCAAAATATGTGTGAGATATCTTTAATCCTTCAGTGGTACCTCACTTATTCAGTTCTACCTGTAACAAACTGTTTCTTCTTTTACTTGTTTTTATTAGGGCCTGGTGTCTACAACAATGAAACTTTTATACTTTCAGTAAAGCTAACATTCTCCAGAAACAATGAAATGGATCGACTTTTAAAATGTGAATTTTCCAGTAAGCCAGGGCTGCTTTTTGTAACGAATCAGCTATAATTCAAATATAGTACCATTAGATTCAGATTTTGGAGATATACCATATTATTTTATTACTATTCATATACCATATTAAAATGTTTTCTTCATCATTATTTTAGTCTTTCTCATGAACAGATAGAGAATATAAAACTAAATAATATATATATATATATTTTTTAGAGGGAGTCCGGCTCTGTCACTCAGGCTGGAGTGCAGTGGCGACATCTCGGTCACTGCAACCTCCGCCTCCTCGGTTCAGCGATTCTCCTGCCCCTCAGGCCTCAGCCTCCCGAGTAGCTGGGACTACAGGTGAGTGCCACTGGGCCTGGCTAATTTTTTTATTGTTAGTAGAGATGTGGTTTTGCTATGTTGGCCAGGCTGGGCTCAAACTCACCCCGGCCTCCCAAAGTGCTGGGATGACAGGCGTGAGCCACCGTGCTCAGCCTGACATGAGAATTGTGAGTAAGCATATGTGTGGGACCCAAGATATGACCCGGCTAAAACAAACCAATTTTAAGCAAACATAAAATTAAGCCATATTTTAAAAACGGAAAGCCAAGAATTTCAGCATATATTCCTAATGGGTGATAGACCAGTGTCTCAGCCATCAGGTTTATAATGGCATCAGAAAGCAAGTTATAACCCAGAGAACTTAAAATTTCATCTATAACACTGTTAGAAATACTACAATGATTGCTTAAATATTACCTATCTTTTTGATTTTAGTAATTCTTACTAAAATCATTTCTCTAATTCTCTTCCTTTTGCATGAAAGCAAATTTGAAAGTTGTAAGTACAGACTAGTAAAAATGCTTTTTTGCATATGGAGAATTACTGTTAAAAGTACTCACTTAATAATTCCTACACAGCACTTAGGCCTGAGGAAGAATATGCTCTAAGTTTTCACAATGTAAGAAAGTAATTCACATTAAAGAATCAAACACTATCATCAAAGTTTTGGAGGTCAATATTCATATTACTTTAATAAAAATCACTGCAACATTTATTTTAAGTTCAAAATATTCATGTGCCTATTTCCAATATTACATTTTAAACAAATCTGTCTAATATGTCATTCAGTATTAATATATACTATTTATATCTGATGGCATTAATTCTTGGGAAAATAAAAAAATAATAATGCAGCTGTGGGCACATTATTGACAACAAAGGTTCTCAAAATGTGGTCCCAGAACCAGCAGCATCAACATCACACGGGAACTTGGTAAAAAGCAAATTCTCAAGTCCCATCCCAGACCTACAAATCAAAAACTTCAGCAATCTGTATTAAACTCTTCTGATTCACACGACAGTTTGACAACCAGTAGTCCAAGGAAAAAAAATCCACTTGCAACAGTTGAAGCTCATCCAGAAAACAGATGCTCATAAGTAGGTTGGCTTATTAGCTAGTCAATGTCCAGAAATTAGATATAATTATTATTATTAATTTTTTCTCAATGGGTCAAGATTCCATCTTATTTTATTTATTTATTTTTATTGAGACGGAGTCTCGCTCTGTCACCCAGGCTGGAGTGCAGTGGCATGATCTCAAATCACTGCAACCTCCGCCTCCTGGGTTCAAGTGATTCTTCTGCCTCAGCCTCCCAAGTAGCTGGGATTACAGGCACCCGCCACCTCATCTGGCTAATTTTTGTATTTTTAGTAGAGACAGGGTTTCGCCACGTTGGCTAAGCTGGTCTTGAATTTCTGACCTCAAGTGATCCACCCGCCTTGGCCTCCCAAAGTGCTGGGATTACAGGCATGAGCGACTGTGCCCAGCTCAAAATTCTATCTTATTTTAATAAGCTTCTAACTTCTTGCTTGCCGTGGCACTGACTTTTGAATGAAGTTGCTTATCCAATGATGTATTTCTGTTTTTATGATGGGCAGTTGAACATGGACCAATGATACACTTTTCATTTTGTTTTCTCCAAGACAAGTTGCACATCTGTTCATATCTGGGGCTCAGTGTCCATAGTACCCTGACCGGCAAGAATGCAGGCACTCTCCATCCTGGCACATCCCTTCTCTTTGAAGGAAGAAAAACAACTTCTGTTGACATTGGCTATACTCATTGTCCTTTGAACAAGACAAACAATCCTTGCAAATGGGATGTGATTATAACTAGCTCAAACCGGACGCGTCAAACTGTCCAGCAATTAAAAATAAATAGTGGTAAATAAAAATAAATAGGATAGGCCGGGTGCAGTGGCTCACACCTGTAATCCCAGTGCTTTGGGAGACTGAGGTGGGAGGAAGGCCAGGAGTTTGAGGGCAGCCTGGGCTATATAGTAAGACACCATTTCTTCAAAAAAACTTTTTTAATTAGCCAGAAGTGATGGCCCATGCCTGTAGTTCCAGTGGCTCAGGAGGCTGGGGCGGATCACTTGAGCCCAGGAGTTAGAGGGTGTAGTGAGCCATGATTGTGCCACTGCACTCCAGCCTAGGCAACAGAGTTAGACCCTGTCTCTAAAAAAATTTATTTTAAAAAGGATAGCCAGACAATGAAACAAAATAGACAGACTAGAAACAGACTCACTGATAATAATAGTTAATTAACAACAAAAATGTCATTGCAGATCAGTGGGGGAAAGATGGGCTAGAAGAAAATATACCAGAACATATTTATCACTTTGCAGCAGAGAATTTCTTAAATAAGAAACAAAAAATAGCTTAATATAGAGGGAAGGATTGATAAATTTAACTACATTAAAATTCCATACTTCTGTTCATTCAAACATCATTTACAATAAAGTAAATGAAAAGACCAGCCTCTAACTAGGAATAGATATTTCTCACACATATAATAATTGACAAAGATTTATATTTAGTATGGATTCACCCAGTAACTATTTACTGAGTACTTGTTATCTGCCACACACTATTATAAGTGCTAGGGATACAGTAGTAATTAAAATACAAAACAAAAAAACCACAAAGATCTCTGCTTTCTTGAACTCACAAGAAATAGTTTAAAAGAGACCTAATCAATAAGTAAATTATGTAGTTGATTTAATTACAGTTCATTATATACACTGTGTACATATGCAGGGATCCAGAAGGAGAAAGTTTGAAAGGCTACGGACAAGATGTCTAGGAAAGAGGCAAATGGATGGACATATAGTAGTATCAGGCATGTGATCTTTGTATTGCCTGGTAACACCTATCAGAGAGCATTTACCAAGGAAGAGACACTAAACAATGAAATAGACAGAATGATGTGCATGACATGTCAGCCTCTGTCATCAGCCACTCCTGTGCTGGCACCATGGAACCATGAGTGTACTGGGGACTGTCAGTACATAACGGAATTCAAACCTCAGAGTCAGGGTTCTGGGGCAGGGCTCTGATTCCCACAAGGAGGAATGGTTTCTTACTAGAATGAGACTGAGGTATTATTCATCAACTTCGTGGTCATTCTAAATTTTTTTTTTTGGAGACAGAGTCTCACTCTATTGCCCAGGCTAGAGTGCAGTGACGTGATCTCAGCTCACTGCAACCTCCATCTCCTGGGTTCAAGTGATTCTTCTGCCTCAGCCTCCTGAGTAGCTGGGATTACAGGTGTGCCCCACCACACCTGGCTAACTTTTTAAATTTTGGGTAGAGACGGGGTTTCACTATGTTGGCCAGTCTGCTCTCGAACTCCTGACCTCAAGTGATCCACCCTCCTTGGCCTCCCAAAGTGCTGGGGCTTATTCTAAATTCTATCTCAGCTGTCATTATCTTCCATTTGAGACCATGCATTTTCCCAAAATATCTTTTAGATGATGTGGTTTAAGATGATTTTGTGGAAGCTCACATAAAGGAGCTTCCAAGAGTTAGGTCCTAATTAAAGAGGAAATGAATTTTTAGAATGTGGCCTGTTATCATATTTCCAGCACTATTACTGATAGTCACTATATTGAAAACGAAACCCCCTGTTATGTAATTGACAATGACCACATTTTAGTAAAATTTGAAATTTCCAAAAAATAGAATTTCTAGTGTTTCTAAGACAAGAACACTCTCCAGTAGATACAATGCATCTTTCTGATAAAATGACTCCCGTTCCCCTCCTCCCACCATTGCTTCAGGTTTCCATTAAAATAGACAGTTTATGTATGATACAACTACAGGGCTATGACCTAGGAAGAGGAAATGACTGCACAGAAATGACCTAAATAGAAATCATGTCTGTGCTTAGATAAGGAAATCTGTATACATCACCATTAAAAGTTTAAACCAATTTGTGAGAAGCAATGAAAATCTCTATAGACTATAGATATAAAAATGGATGCACAAATCAATGGAGAGCAATGACACACTTATTCATCATGCTGCCTAACAAGCTGTGAGACAGATGTGTAATTGGGGCAGAGAACAGTGTACAACCTTCATACTTTAGAATTCTCTTCTCCATTCTAATTCACTTAAGGTGGAAGTGAAGATAGAAGAGTCTGTTCTTGAGTTAAACTGCTGACCAAGACTGAAAATTTGTGCAGCAGAAGCTCTTCAACACAGAAGAATTATACTGTAATTTTCTTTTCTTTTTTCTTTTCTTTTTTTTTTTTTGAGACAGGATGTCACTGTGTCGCCTAGGCTAAATGCAGTGGCACGATTATAGCTCACTGTAACCTCGAACCCTTGGGCTCAAGGGATTGATCGTCCTGCCTCAGCTTCCCAAGTAGCTTGAGACTACAGGCATGTGACACTGTGCCTGGCTAATTTCTACTTTTTTTTTTTTTTTTTTTTTTGTAGAAACGGGGTCTCACTATGTTTCCTAGGCTGATCTTAAACTCTTGGCCTCAAGGGATCCTCCCGCCTCAGCCTCCCCAAAGTTCTGGGATTACAGGTGTGAGCCATCGTGTCCAGCCCTGTAATTCTTAACAAAAAAACCAACTGAATTGATGTGAAAGTCTTAGTTTATAGTTACATCATACATTTTTCTCCTTTAACCAAGACATTTGCATGGGAACTGCTTCTAGCCATGATGAAGTAAGAAAGGACTTAGCTTTTTATTGTGAGCAATTAGAAAACTGAACGCAGTATATGAAACAGCTGTTTTCAGACTGAACACGAGGCCTTGTAAGACTAATCTCTGTCAGAGGGGAAACAGATGAGATGAGCATGAGAAACACCTGGGCCTTCTGCTTGGCGGCAATGTATAAATTTCAGGTGCAAGAAGGAAACCCAGAGACCTCAGAGGCCTAGTGGAGGTAAGGAGAGGGGGCTCTGAGTTCAGGAGGCTGAGGCAGCTGGAAGATGCAGGGTAGAATTCTGGAAAGGAGCAACTAGCACAGAAAAATAACTCCAGGAATCTGCATAAGGATTTGCTTAAGCCCTTTCTGTGTACAAGGCCGCACATGTCTAGTCTGCAAAACATCACACAAAATGCAGCAGTTACAAAGAAACACAGGACAAGGTCTCTGCTTCCTAGGGGCTAAAATACAGTGAAGAATTTCACACTGGTGATCATTTCCTTTTTGCTCTGACATCTTAAAAATTCTATTTAGGCCGGGCGTGGTGGCTCACACCTGTAATCCCAGCACTTTGGGAGGCCAAGGTGGGTGAATGGATCACTTGAGGTCAGGAGTTTGAGACCAGCCTAGCCAACAATGGTGAAACCCCATCTCTACTAAAAATACAAAAATTAGCCAGGTGTGGTGGCACGTGCTTGTAGTCCCAGCTACTCGGGAGGCTGAGGCAGGAGAATCCCTTGAACCCAGCGGGCAGAGGTTGCAATGAGCTGACATGATGCCACTTTGCTCCAGCCTGGGCGACAGAGCGAGACCCTGTCTTAAAAAAAAAAAAATTCCATTTAATTTCTAAAAACATTTTTTACTGTAACAAATGTTAGAATGTTATCAATTCTATATGTATTTTTTTATGGAGAAGGTATTGTAAACATATAGCCATTCATTCATTCCTTTTAGTAGTTCAACAAATACTCACTGAATGCATACAATATGCAAGAAATTGTGTAGATGCCAGGATTTTAAAAAGGATAGGACATTGCCTCTTCCTCAGAGTTTATAATTTAGTTAAGGAGATATACTTAAGAGCTAATAACGATATTTAAGATTTATTGAATCCTTACATGCAAGGATACTTAATGTTCTAAGTATTTAATACATAATAATTCATTTACTCCTCACAACAGCATTGTGAGATAGGTATTATTATCACAATTTTATAGACAAATAAATTGAAGCACACAGAGATTATGTAAATTTGCTTAATGATTTGCATTCTGTAACTGGCAGAGCCAGGATATGAAGCCTTGCAATCTGACTCTAAAACAGCTGCTATCAAATATTAGTGTATGGTGCTTTAAAAAATGAACTACTCTAATTGCAGATGTTTTCTTGTGGTAAACAAATTTAAAAAGAATAGAATCCCCCACTTCAAGAAAACTGTAGTGTGTATATGATTAATATTAAAATGGTTATTATGGATTAAAATTTGAAAACATCCATAATATATCACATGACTCCTGCAGGAAAAATATGCATTCTGAGTCTCAATTTGCTTACGAATTAGCTTTTGGAGTACTTTATTGCCAGGTGAGAACTGGCTCTATGATGTGTTGCAAATAATTATTTAGCACGCATTCTTTTATTTGTTAATACTTGAAACATGTTCTCACATTCTTTTCTGGAATACTTTTTTTTTTTCTTTTTGGGATGGAGTCTCGCTCTGTCACCCAGGCTGGAGTGCAATGGCGTGATCTCGGCTCACTGCAACCTCCACCTCTCGGCTCAAGCAGTTCTCTGCCTCAGCCTCCCGAGTAGCTGGGATTACAGGCGTCCACCACCATGCCTGGCCAAGTTTTGTATTTTTAGTAGAGACGGGGTTTCACCATCTTGGCCAGGCTGATCTTAAACTCCTGACCTCGTGATCCACCCACCTCGGCCTCCCAAAGTGCTGGGATTATAGGCGTGAGCCACCGTGCTCGGCCTTTTATTTTAAAATGTTCACCAGTCATGAAATAGAAGTCCTTTGGTGCTGTATGGTCACCCATTGTCTCAGTTTCCTAGGGCTGCTGGTATAAATTACCACAAACTTAGTGGCTTTTTTGTTTGTTTTTGAGACCGGGTCTCACTCTGTCACCCAGGCTGGAGTGCAGTGGCTGGATCATAGCTCACTACAGCCTTGGCTGCCCGGCTCGGGTGATCCTTCCTCCCAAGTAGCTAGGACTATAGGTGTGCGCCACCACACCTGGCTAATTTTTTTTTTTTTTTTTTTAATAGAGACAGGATTTCACCATGTTGGCCAGGCCAGTCTCAAACTCCTGAGCTCAAACGATCCGCCCGCCTTGGCCTTTCAAAGTGCTGGGATTACAGGCGTGAGTCACTACTTCCCAGCAGAATTTGTTCTCTCACAGTTCTGGAAGCCAGACACTTGAAATTAAGGTGCTGGCAGAGCCATGCACCTTCAGAAGGCTCTAGGGGAGGCTCCTTCCTTGCCTTTTCCTGCTTCTGGTGCCCCTGGCATTCCTTGGCTTATGGCAGCAGAACTCCAAACTCTGTCTCTGTCTTCACACGGCCACCTTCTCCTTTGCTGTCTCTTATAAGGATACTTGTCATTGGCGTTAGGGCTCACTGTAACCCAGGAGAGGGACTTATCTCTAGACCTTTATCTTAATTACATTGGCAAAGACCCTTATTCCAAATAAGTCACATTCTGAGGGACCAAGGGTTAGTATGTGTGGAGCTCTGTGGTGTATCTTCTGGGGGCCACTGTGCAATCTATTACACTCACCTTATTCTTATTTTTTTTGTCATTTTGCTAATGTGAAGGGTGGCAGATGTCTGAAAGGAATGGATGGTGAAGACATCAGGGAGGGACTTGCTAGTACCAGGGATGGGGCTGGAGAAGGAAATGGGAGACTGAGTAGGGAAAGCAGGAAGTAGAAAACTCAGATTATAGAGTAGCCAAGGACTCTCCAATTTCAGGCTCAGATGTAGACACAAGATCAAGAGCAGAGTGGCCAAAAAAAGAGAGAGAATTAAGAAAAAGCCAGTGTCAAGGCAATGGGGAGGGTTTGAAGACAGTGCTCATGGATTCTTGGTAATGAGCTGCATGTGCACTGTGATAAAAGTTTAAGGACATTTATAGGTAATGCACATAAAGCATATAACAAGCATAAATAACCTTGTTATATAAACCCAGGACTTAAAATGGGGTCACATTTAACAGTAACAACCCATATATTAATGGCTCTTGCCCTTTTTAAGTACTGTAACATCTCTATCCAAGTATGCACTCACCTCACCCTGACAATTATTTCTGAGAGTCCCCATGAGTTGTCCTCCTGGATGCACAAACATGGCCTATCAAGGCATTTGCCTTTTCCTTCCTCTTCTGCCCCGACCCTTTCTGGTAAAGTCCACTTTTGGGTTTCTGATGCCCCCTAACTGGCACAAGGGGGCCTCACTACTGTCTCTGATGGTCCCAGTGAGTTCCCTTCTGCCAAGCTCCACCAGGCCTTGCTGCCTGATTTTGCTGGGTAAACCTGGTGCCAACACCACTTCAGTAGTAGAATCTCTTCCAGGAAACACCACCACAAAGATGGTGGAAGCCTCTAGCATCAAAATGGCACTGGTCCTCAAAATGCAATTCACTGAATTCCATGAAAACATGACAACACGGTTTTCTTTCTCTAATACCACCTTTTTCCACTGGGGTTTATAGCAGTGCTGCTTGTGTCTTAGTGGGCGGCAGACTTACACTTATTGTCTTTACATCCCCATACACTGTCCCTACAACGTGATGCACACATCCATTCTATATGCATACGAACACCAGTGTGAGCCCACAAAGATCTGAGCAGAAGGGCGCATCCAAGCGACACCAACAAGCACCAAGCTGGAACAGCCCTAGGACAACTGGTGAATTTCTGGGTCAAGGGAAGAAAAGAAGAAATAGGAAGGGTAAAATACTTTCATTTGCCCTTGATTCCCCAGCCCAGTCAGGAAACTGGGATTTTCTGAACCAGTGGCATATTAGCCTACAAGGCTATTTTTATTGAAATAGGAAATCAGACAAGTGAAAAGTCAGCGGGGAAACTGCCAGATATTCAAGCAGTTTAAGTTTTAAGACCCTTGGGCAAAACCAGTAATTGCCCAGGTTTAAGTGAAGGGAAGCAGATGCTGCTCACCCACACGGTGAATTCCTGTCTAACCTTAAAGGGCTTAGACAGGAATCCAGGCTAGAAAACTAACCAATAGCATTTAGAGGAGAAACAGACAAGTAACATGATAGACAACAATGTTTTCAACCTATGAGCTGTGACCCAGAAGTGGTTTGTGAAATCAATTCAGGGAGCTGATTCCAGCATTAAAAAAAAAAAAAAAAAAAAAAAAAAAAAAATACTAGAATACAGTAGGATAGAACAGAACAGACAATTGCAATGAGTAATGGTAAGCATTGTTTCCTTGATGTATTTTGCTTTGGAATGTATATGTATATCTACACCTAAATATGAATGCAAACACACACATGCGCATGCACGTGAGTCCTGGGTAGCAATGTAAAATGTACTGTTTATTGTGAGTTACGTAAAAAATCTTTGAAAGGCACTGCTGCGGAGAAGACAGGCAGATACAGTCACGGAAAACCAGAGAGTGCACATCCCACCAGAAGGGCAGCTACAACTCAGTTCCAGATGATTCTTGCTATAGCTTAGGATTTCCAAAAGAAGCCAGAAATCTGCATCTTTGTTAAATGTCATAATTTTTAAATGTTGGCAACCAGTTCAACGAAACAAAACGAAGTGAGGCTGGCCGCGGTGGCTCACGCCTGTAATCTCAGCACTTTGGGAGGCCGAGGCGGGTGGATCACCTGAGGTTGGGAGTTCAAGACCAGCCTGACCAACGTGAAGAAACCCCGTCTCTACTAAAAACACAAAAATTAGCTGGGCATGGTGGCACATGCCTGTAATCCCAGCTACTCGGGAGGCTGAGGCACAAGAATCAGTTGAACCCAGGAGGCAGAGTTTGCGGTGAGCCGAGATCAAGCCTTTGCACCCCAGCCTGGGCAATAAGAGCAAAACTCCGTCTCAAAAAAACCAACAAACAAAAAACCAAAAATAAAGTGTAGTGTGTATAGATATGTGTGTTGAAAACAGCCCACAGACATACAGCTTGTTTTCTCTATCCTAGAGTAATACTCTTATAAGCCTACTCTGCAGAAAGATGTCACTGATCATTCTCTTGTTCACAAATATTGACCGCCTCTTCCTACAAGCCCTTGCCTTTAGATTATATAATCCACTCATTAACATCAGTCTTGGACGTCTGACCTGCTTTGGCCAATGAAATGTGAGTGTAAGTGAAGTGTTTGCCACTTCTGAGCCAAAGTTCTAAGAACTTGTGTGTGGTCCATTTTGCTGCCATCTCTGTTTTATCTCTGCCTGAGGACCAGCAATGCCCCATATTGAGGCTGTCCCTTCACAGAAGCTGCCAGAATGATGCTGATGTGGAGCAGACCCACTTACCGTTAGAAATAGACATGCAGCAGGAACAAGAGTTAAACCTTGCCTTAAGCTACTGAAATTCTCAAGTCATGGTGTCACCATTAAGATGACCAAGCCTCAGTCCACTGATACATTGCTTTACATAGTGTGTCCGGAACTGGTGGGTTCTTGGTCTCGCTGACTTCAAGAATGAAGCCGCGGACCCTTGCAGTGTTAACAGTTCTTAAAGATGGTGTGTCCAGAATTCGTTCCTTCAGACATTCAGATGCGTCTGGAGCTTCTTCCTTCTGGTTGGTTCGTGGTCTCGTTGTCAGGAGTAAAGCTGCAGACCTTCGCAGTGAGTGTTACAGCTCTTAAAGGCAGCGCATCTACAGTTGTTCGTTCTTCCCAGTGGGTTCGTGGTCTCGGGGCTTCAGGAGTGAAGCTGCAGACCTTCCCGGTGAGTGTTACAGCTCATATAAGACAGTGTGGACCCAAAGACCAAGTGGCAGCAAGATTTGTTGTAAAGAGCGAAAGAAAACAGCCTCCACAGTGTAGAATGGGCCCCAGCGGATTGCAGCTCGCTAGCTCAGGCAGCCTGCTTTTAGTCCCTTATCTGGCCCCACCCACGTACTGCTGATTGCTCTATTTTACAGAGAGCTGATTGGTCCATTTTGACAGGGTGCTGATTGGTGCATTTACAATCCCTGAGCGAGACACAGAGTGCTAGACAGAAAAGTTCTCCCCACTAGGTTAGCTAGATACAGAGTACTGATTGGTGTATTTACAAACCCTGAGCTAGACACAGAGTGCTGATTGCTGTATACAAACCCTGAGCTAGATACAGAGTGCTGATTGGTGCGTTTACGATCCCTTAGCTAGACATAAAAGTTCTCCACTTCCCCGCTAGACTCAGGAGCCCAGCTGGCTTCACCTAGTGGATCCCTCACTGGGGCTATGGGCGGGGCTGCCTGCCAGTCCCCCGCCGTGCACCCACACTCCTCAGCCCTTGGGTGGTTGAAGGGACTGGGTGCTGCAGAGCAGGGGGCAGTGCTCCTCGAGGAGGCTCAGGCTGCGCAGGAGCCCACCGTGGAGTAGGGGGCTTGGACATGGCCGGCTGCAGGTGCGGAGCCCTGTCCCGCGGGGAGGCGGCTGAGGCCCAGCGAGAATTTGAGAGAGGTGCATGCAGTCCAGCAGTGCTGGGAGAACCGGCTGCAACCTCCGCAGCTGCTGGCCTGGGTGCTAAGCCCCTCACTGCCCTAGGCTGGGGGTGCTGGCCAGCCACTCTGTGTATGGGGCCCGCCGAGCCCGCGCTCCTGCCCACGGGAACTCGCACTGGCCTGTGAGCGCTGGGCAGTCCTGGTTCCTGCCTGGGCCTCTCCCTCCACACCTCCCCGCAAGCAGAGGGAGCCGGCTCCAGCCTGGGCCATCCCAGAGAGGGGCTCCCACATTACCATGGTGGGCTGAAGGGCTCCTTAAGCACTGCCAGAGTGGATGCCGAGGAGGTGCTGAGAGTAAGGGCTGCTAGCATGTTGTCACCTCTCAATAGTTCATAATCAACCTTATTAAGTAATTTTTCCAATAATCCTTTATTTGTGGGCAGAGAATTACCCAGGGGCCAAGGCAAGAGACTGAAGGCATAAACTGTTTCAGTATAATAAAGAAAATAGAATAAGAATAGTTATAATACAAATTAGATATAGAGATGATCATGGACATTAATAATTAGTATAAACATTATTAATCATTAGCTTTTAATATTACTCTTTGTTGTATTACTAATATAACCAAGGAATAACCGACGGGTATAGGGTCAGGTGCTGAAGGGACATTGTGAGAAGTGACCAAGAAGGCAAGAGGTGAGCCTCTGTTATGCTCACATAAGGGCCGCTTGAGGGCTCCTTGGTCAGGCGGTAACGCCAGTGCCTGGGAAGGCACATGTTACTTAGCAGACCATGAAAAGGAGTCTCCCTTTCCTTGGAGGAGTCAGGGAACACTCTGCTCCACCAGCTTCTTGTGGGAGGCTGGATATTATCCAGGCCTGCCCGCAGTCATCCGGAGGCTTAAACCCCTCCCTGTGGTGCTGTGCTTCAGCCGTCATGCTCCTTGTCCACTTTTATGTTCCTCCCGTACTCCTGGTTCCTCTTTGGAGTTCTTAGAAAATAGTGGTAGAAGAAATAATGAAAGTCTTAAAGTCTTTGATCTTTCTGATAAGTGCATAGAAGAAAATGCTGACATATGCTGTCTTCCCTCTCTGCTTCGGCTACCTATAAGGGAACGGACCCCGGTCCTATGATCACGTGACTTGCTTGATCTTATCAATCACTTGGACTCACCCTCTTTACCCTGCCCCCTTGTCTTGTACACAATAAATATCAGCATGCCAAACCATTCGGGGCCACTGATGGTCTCTGCGTCTTGGTGGTAGTGGTCCCTTGGGCCCAGCTGTCTTCTCTTTATCTTTTTGTCTTGTGTCTTTATTTCTTACAGTCTCTCGTCTCCACACACGGGGAGAACACCCGCTAAGCACCGTAGGGCTGGACCCTATATTTATTACTTTAAAATAATAGCATATCAAATGACCAAGAGACATATCAAAAGGTCTTCAATTTCATTAGTCATAAGGAAAATACACATCAAAACCATAGTACAATACCACTATACACTCGCTAGAGTGACTAAAATGAAAACACATCAAAATGAAATAAAATACTGAAAGTCTTGAAATGAAATATGAAATGAAAATGAAAGTAAGTACTGAAATGAAAAAATACCAAATATTGGTGAAGCTGTATAGTAAGCAAACTCTCATATATTGGGCCTGTGTACTGGTACAACCACTTTGGAAACTTGTTTGGCAGTCTCTACTAAAGCTGAACAAGCATACTCTGCTGTAATTCTACCTCTAGGCGTATAATAAACAGAAATGCTCATAGACATGCTCCAAAATACATGAACAAGGATGTTCATAGGAGCTCTTTCATAATAGTCAACTATCTGAAACAACTTAAATGTCAAATGACAACAGAATGGAAAAATTAAATGTAGTATATTCACACAATGAAATATATGTATACACACATACATGTATCATCTATATATTATAACATATATATTGGGAATGAAATGAACTGTGTCCACATGCAACCACTTGAATAAATTGCACAAACATAAGGTTCCATTGTGTAACCATATTTACTGTAATACATTCTATTTACTGTAGATGGTAATTTGAGTTGTTTTTAGTTTTCTGTGTTACAAACAGTGCTGCTGTGAGTTTTGTTGTCCACATCTTCTGACTCAAAAGTGCAAGGTTTTCTAGGGTTCATACCTATAATTGGAATTGCTAGATCTTAGGATCTATACATCTTTAGCTTTATTAGATAAGGCCAGTTTTTCAAGATGGTTGTACCAAATTGCATGCCTACTGTCAATGTTTGAGAGTTCCTGTTGACTACCATCTTGACCAACATTTGATGTTCTCCATACCTTTCTAAAGTCTTTGAAGTCTCTAAAGAGATAAGGAGGCTTGATAAAATGCTACATAAGTTCTTACAATCACTAGATCTATAGTGAGCAATACAAATAACATATTTTATATTCCAGAAAAAAAAGTAATTTTACATGTATATATTTTTACTTCCCTTACAAAATGTCCAACCTTTTCTCCACATTTTTGAAATTTCTGAAAAATTTGCATATATGATCCTAGTGATGCTTAGAAATTTTTTTTTTTTTGAGATGGAGTCTCACTCTGTTGCCAGGCTGGAGTGTAGTGGTGCCATCTCTGCTCACTGCAAGCTCCACCTTCCAGGTTCAAGCGATTCTCCTGCCTCAGCCTCCCGAGTAGCTGGGATTACAGGCGCACGCTACCATGCCCAGCTAATTTTTGTATTTTTAGTAGAGATGGGGTTTCACCATGTTAGCCAGGATGGTAGCCAGGATGGTCTCAATCTCCTGACCTTGTGATCTGCCTGCCTTGGCGTCTCAAAGTGCTGGGATTACAGGCATGAGCCACTACACCCGGCCAGAAAAGATTTTATATCATTAAAAATAAATTAAGTGCTTATTTGTATCTGATGATGAACTGCATAATTAGATGCTGCAATTTGTTATTATTATTCAATAAAATCAAACTAACATTGAATGAGAATCTGTTCATGTCAGTATTTATTTCATGTAATATTCATCACTTCCTTTTTACAGATAAAAAACAAAAGATAAGAGAAGTCTTGAATCCACAGTGACACAGCCAATTGGTGACTGGGTCCGAATTCAAACCAAGGTCTGTGTGATTACAAAACAACTTTATCATTGATTAGTCATCACTGTCTCTTTTTACAGTTTTCCTTCTTATCTATTATTTGTTCAATTTTTCAAAATAAAAAAACTTTTCTATCATTTTGTAAAAGAGGAATCTTTCTGACTTTAAAACCTGAAGCTCAACAAAACTGGGTAAATCTCAGTTCTGTTACTTTCCTGTGTGTGACCTTTGGCAGGTGCGTTGACTTCCTTAAGTTTCGGTTTTATGATCTGACCCAAAGTGGGGATGATAATCATATGTTTATCAGAGGATAGCTGTGAGGGTTAAATTAGATAAATAATGGCAAAAGGCTAGGCGTAGCGGCTCATGCCTGTAATCTCAGCATTTTTGAAGGTCGAGGCGGGAGGACTGCTTGAAGCCAGAAGTTCAAGACCAGCCTGGGCAACATAGCAAAAACTCGTCTCAAAAAATTAAAAAATTAGCTGGGCATGGTAGTGCGTGCTGTAGTCCTGCCTACTCAGGAGGCTGAGACAGGAGGATTGCTTGAGCCCAAGGGGTCAAGGTTGCAGTGAGCTATGATTGTACCACTGCACTCTAGCCTGGGCCACAGAGTGAGACCCTGTCTCTAAAAGAATAAAAAATAAAATGACAATAATAATAATGGCAAAGACTTAGCACAGTGCCTTGCAAATAGGTGTTCAATATATGCTCTATTAATAAATTATTAATTACTAATTAATAATATTAATATGCTCTATTATTAATAACAATTCAACATTTATTAAGGGTAAATATTTAATATGCCTGGCTGCACTACTGGTCTTTGTGTCTTCATATCCAGCAAAGCATCTGGCACAGGCCAGCTGGTCAAGGGAGTAATTCTGATTGGGTGTCAGGGATGTCCTATGAAAGATGACAATTAGCTGAGACCTGAATGATGAGAACGAGTTAGCCATCTGGGGCAAAGCACCACAAGGAGAGTGAACAGCCAGAGCAAAGGCCCTAAGAGAGAAAGCAGCAGCACGCAGGCCAGTGTGGCTGGAGCAGTGTGAGAGGTAAGCAGGTGTCTGATCACAGCCTTGCAGAACACGGTAGAAAATTTGGGTGCTTTCTCCAAGTTTCATGCCTCATTGTTAAAAGCTTTTTAAGCCAGTGAGTAATATGGCATAAACAAGGAATATGTGTAGAATAAATGAACATTTTTAAAGGTTCACATTAGCAGTTACGCCTCTACTACCTTAAGAGGTAAGATTTTGGCATGGATAGGGCTTTTTCAAACTCTGTCCAGATGACTGGCACACGGTGGCTGTTACAAACTGAATGTTTGAGTTCCCCCAAACTCCTGTGTTGAAACCCCAATTCCCAATGTGATGGTAATTGGAGATAGGGCCTTTGGGAAGTAAATGGGATTGGATGAGGCCATGAGGCTGGGGGATGATGGGATCAGTGGCCTGATGGAATCGGTGCCTTTATATGAAGAGACATCAGCGAATCTGTCTTGTTGTCTCTTTCTCTCCACGCAAGCACAGAGGAAAAGTCACGTGAGGACGCAGCAAGAAGGCGGCTGTCACAAGCAGGAAGAGGGCCCTCAGCAGGAATCAATCCGCAGAGACCTCGCTCTTAGACCTCCCAGACTGCAGGACTGTGAGAAATCAATTTCTGTTGTTTAGGCCACCTGGTCTGTGATATGTGATATTTTGTTATGGCAGCCCAAGTTAATACAGTGGCCAAGATCTAGTCCAAGAAGAATGAATGAATCTCATCAAAACACTGAATGCATCTTAATGCTTCTGCTTTGGGAGAAAAAATGCCTCTCAAGCTCAGGCAGAACAAAACAGACTAATTAAACAAGGAGAATAGTAAAGGAAATTGCTTTTTAAGCAAGGTTATATATTGGTTCATTGCTCATTTCTAATTGCACCAGAGGGAAACTAGATAATAGTAGTCACTAAATTCCAGAAGACTCGGCCCAAATTTCCTTCCTCTAATTCAAAGGCTCGATTCAGCAAGGGGCAGATGATGCGACTGTCCCAGTTGAATGAGACAGTGACACACACAAATGTGCTGCTCTTGATACAGCATGCTGAACAGAGGAGGAAAGATCTTGGGGGAGATCAGGGTTTATTTATGTGCTTGTGCTGCCTAGGGATTTCTAAATAGATGTTATAAGTGATTATGTCAAAACGTGGTACCTGTTAAGATATTTACATTTTCTATTTTACTTATTCAGCAACTATTCACTGAGCATCTACGAATGCTGGAGCCTACTCTGGAAGCTTGGGATACAGCATGAATATGGCAGGTGGGGCACGGCAGTGAATACGGCAGGTGGGGTACGGCAGCAGATACGGCAGGTGGGGTACGGCAGTGATTATGGCAGGTGGGGTACGGCAGTGAATACAGCAGGTGGGGTATGGCAGTGAATACAGCAGGTGGGGTACGGCAGTGAATATGGCAGGTGAAACATGGCAGTGAACATGACAGGTGGGGTACGGCAGTGAATGTGGCAGGTGGGGTACGGCAGTGATTATGGCAGGTGAAACATGGCAGTGAATATGGCAGGTGGGGTATGGCAGTGAATATGGCAGGTGGGGTATGGCAGTGAATATGGCAGGTGGGGTATGGCAGTGAATATGGCAGGTGGGGTACGGCAGTGAATACGGCAGGTGGGGTATGGCAGTGGATACGGCAGGTGGGGTACGGCAGTGATTATGGCAGGTGGGATACGGCAGTGAATATGGCAGGTGGGGTACGGCAGTGAATATGACAGGTAGGATATGGCAGTGAATATCGCAGGTGGCATACGGCAGTGAATATGGCAGGTGGGATATGGCAGTGAATATGACAGGTAGGATATGGCAGTGAATATCGCAGGTGGCATACGGCAGTAAATATCGCAGGTGGCATACGGCAGTGAATATGGCAGGTGGGATATGGCAGTGAATATGACAGGTAGGATGTGGCAGTGAATATCGCAGGTGGCATACGGCAGTGAATATGACAGGTGGGGTATGGCAGTGAATATGGCAGGTGGGATACGGCAGTGAATATGGCAGGTGGGATACGGCAGTGAATATGGCAGGTGGGATACGGCAGTGAATATGGCAGGTGGGATACGGCAGTGAATATGGCAGGTGGGATACGGCAGTGAATATGGCAGGTGGGATACGGCAGTGAATATGGCAGGTGGCATACGGCAGTGAATATGGCAGGTGGCATACGGCAGTGAATATGGCAGGTGGCATACGGCAGTAAATATGGCAGGTGGCATACAGCAGTGAATATGGCAGGTGGGATTTGGCAGTGAATATGACAGGTAGGATACAGCAGTAAATATGGCAGATGACATATGGCAGTGAATATGACAAGTGGGATACAGCAGTGAATATGGCAGGTGGGATTTGGCAGTGAATATGACAGGTAGGATACAGCAGTAAATATGGCAGATGACATATGGCAGTGAATATGACAAGTGGGATACAGCAGTGAATATGGCAGGTGGGATTTGGCAGTGAATATGACAGGTGTGGTTCCTGTCCACAAGGAGCTTGTATTGCAGTTAGAGGGAAGCAGAAAATAAAACAAATCTAGGAAATCTCACATCGTGAAAAATGTTAAAAATAAAACAGAAAGGTGCTAGAGAGTGACTAAGGAATTACTTCTGTCATTATTTACTTACTATTTGTGATGAATAAACATTAATTGGAAGCTTAATATTCACCTCTGCTTTCTTTTTGTTCTTAAAAGAGGAAAGAGTCTGGTCATTTTTACTATAAAAATAATAAAATAAGAATCCACAGTCTTTCTTGAGCTCTTATCATCAAATTAAATTTGTATATCTTGAGTCCTTTTGAAAGGAAAAATGGAAAATGCTGTTAGACAAGTCCAGTGGGGCATTAAAGTCAAACAATGAGTTCGGATTTGGAAAGTAAGCATTTTGAAAGCAGGGACCAGGTTTCCCTCAAGTCTGCATCTTGCATAGCAACTAGCATAATTCCTGGCATTATTAATAATGTAACAGAAAAAAAGGCCAATATATTAACAAGCAGCAATTCAAACAAAAAGGAATCCAAACAGCTAATAAACATAGTATAAGATGCTGGCTGGGCGCGATGGCTGACATCTGTAATCTCAACACTTTGGGAGGCCAAGGCAGACTGATAGCTTGAGCCCAGGAGTTCAAGACCAGGCTGGGCAACATGGCAAAACCGTCTGTATAAAAAAATGCAAAAAATTGGGCCGGGCACGGTGGCTCAAGCCAGTAATCCCAGCACTTTGGGAGGCCGAGACAGGCAGACCACGAGGTCAGGAGATCGAGACCATCCTGGCTAACACGGTGAAACCCCGTCTCTACTAAAAAAAAAAAATACAAAAAACTAGCCGGGCAAGGTGGCGGGCGCCTGTAGTCCCAGCTACTCGGGAGGCTGAGGCAGGAGAATGGCGTAAACCCGGGAGGCAGAGCTTGCAGTGAACTGAGATCCGGCCACTGCACTCCAGCCTGGGCGACAGAGTGAGACTCTGTCTCAAAAAAAAAAAAAAAGCAAAAATTACTCTGGTGCGGTGGTGTGCACTGTAGTCCCAGCTGCTCAGGAGGCTGAGGTGGGAGGGTCTTCTGCCTTCCACTTGAACCCGGGAGGCGGAGTTTGCAATGAGCCTTGATCATGCCACTGCACTCCCACCTGGGTAACAGAGTAAGACCCTGTCTCAAAAACAAAAACAAAAAACAAAAGAAAACAAAAATAATCACATAACAACAAAACCATAGTAAGATGCTAAAACCAATTGCGTAGCATCCTATAGGAGACATATCATGACTACAAGATTAATGATAGCTATAAGGCATGCACAAGCTCTCATGGGACTAACACTATCTGCCACTTAGCAGTGTGAGGCCACCTGGCCTGGGGATTTCCAACCGTGGCCCAGGGATTTCCAGGACATAAGGCCACCTCATCACGGATGCAACTCTTGTAAACCTTTAACAAAGCTTACCCTTATAAGACTAGCTTAACCTCCTCTTATGAAAGAAACGTCTGGTAACTGACTGAACTAAATGCAGGCAGAAGAAAGGGGAAGAATCTCTGAAACTCTGAGGATAGTCTCCAGATGGAGACCATCCTGGACAGGCGGTCGGTCATCTGACCTCTGATTGAATCTGGCCCATGCCACCCACCTGCTCCCACTATCTGACTTGTAAGAGCACTGCTAAAATAAACTGCTTGAACATCAGATGGTGTTTAAGTCACATCTTTGATGTGAATCGGACTGAAGGGATGTTGCTTCTAGGGAAACTGGTTCGCTAAGACCATCTAAAACCTCCAAACGTGGCAAATTTATAACTAAAGTGAAACAAAGTAAAAAGAGAAGGTGTATATATATTATATATAAGATATATATTCTATATATTATACGTTATATATTATATATTATACATTTATTATAACATATATTGTATATAAAAAGATATACTATATATTATATATATAGTAGTGGTAAAGTTTAAAAAGTTTTGTAAAAAAACAAACTCCCAAGCACCGCAAAACTGTGTGGAAATGTGAACTCTTACTCATCATTGGAGGGAAGGATAATAGATGTCTTTTGAGAAGGCAATTTAAAAAGTATCAAAAGTGTAAATGTACATCCTGCTTTACCTGGAAACTACACCAAGAACAACTTATCCCATGGATCTGTTTGCCAAAATGCATAAATATGAAAGTATAAAGATATTATTATGATATAATTTATGAAAATAAAAACCTGAAAATAAACCAAGACTCCATTAACACAGGGAACTGGACACATAATGTCTGGTGTATCCATACAGTAGAACAGTATGTAACTGTATACAAAAGAATGGAGGGTTCTTGAAAATATACAATTAAGTGATAAAAATCAAGGAGCATTAAACATTTCTGAAACAATATTTGAGTGTTAAGAGTGGGGTCTAGAATGTGAGAAGGGCAAGGAAAAGGATTCTTCCCTAGAGCCTCCAGGAAGAAACCTGTCGTGCCGATGCCTTGCTTTTCCCCCCGGTGAGACGTATTTCAGACTGCTGAGCTACACAACTATGAGATGGATTTGTGTTGCTTTAAGTCACAAAGTTTGTGGTAATTTGTTACAGCAAACTAATTTAAGTACTTACTTCTATAGCGTGGGACTGGAGGTTGAGGTAGTGAGGAGGAAGATTTCATTTTTATGTCACTCCCATTTCACTTAAATATTTTAACATATGCATATATAGCTTAAAAATATATATAAGAACACAAGAAGATATTCTTAATTGGCATTTTAAAGAAGTACAATTCCCTTTGTAATGGCAATAACTTAAGGATAATTTTCTATTATCGTCAGAAAATAATGAGGTAAACATTAGAAAAATAAAATTCCAAAAGGAGAAAATTTTCTATCAGTTCTAACTCACTCAAAAGAACTAGGACCTAAGCTTATGATTTCATCCTTATACTTCTTTTTTTTTGACACAGGGTCTCACTCTGTCACCCTGACTAGAGTGAAGTGAGTGGTATGATCACAGTTCACTGTAGCCTCGACCTCCTTGGACTCAGGTGATCCTCCCATCTCAGCCTCCAAAGTAGCTGGGACTAGAGGCACATGCCACCACATCTGGCTAATTTTTCTATTTTTTTGTAGAGACAGGATTTATCCATGTTGTCTAGGCTACTTGAACTCGTAGGCTCAAATGATCCACCTGCCTCGGCCTCCCAAAGTGCTAGGATTACAGGCATGAGCCACTGCGCCTGGCTTCATCCTTATACTTCCATATGGTGGCCTAAATTTACCGAGAATATGTCTGTATGTAATAAGGATTAAAATAACACAATTTTGAAAAGTAGATGGATACCTGAGAGGCAAAAATAAAACAAAACAAGATAAAACCTGTCTCATTTTTCATCCCTGAGCATTCGATGTCTGCCATCACTGTCCCATCACTACCTCTTTCAATTAACTGGATGATAAATGTGCATTACCAATTGCATGATGCTTTCTAGATAGCCATCCTATTATACAACAGTGCACTAATAATAAAATATACAATGTTTAATGAACAGTATGTATCCCAGGCATCATTCTAATTATTTTCTATTAATCGCATTTTATCCTCACAATAAGCCCACTGAGGTAGGTATTATCATCATCTCCATTTCTTTGAGGCACAAAGGATTTACCTGCCCAAGCTCCACAAAGCTAATGCATGAGGAGACCCAGATTGGAACAGAAACAGCATAAATGCAGAATGCCCCATCTCAACTCTTAATCCTGTACTGAATACAGTTGAGAAAGTTTAACTCAACGTCTAAACAGAATTTCTTTGTGATTAACGTGGTGTAGGACAGGCTTTAGTTTTGGCAGTCCTTCCAGCACTGCAGATCTAGGGTGGTGGAATTAACATAATAATATGCTTCTTGTCTTTTCATTGCAACAGTTCAGCCTCTCCACCATACAGGATTTCCCAACATCCTTTCTTTCGTCTCCTATTTGAGCTCAAAATGGTCTGGCATGCCAACCTCAGAAGCATTTATGATCAAATCCCTTTTATTTCCTTTTCAGGCCTCTGTTCTAGGACCTGTGCTTCAGCATTCCTGGGAACCAAAGCCATGCTGCAATAAAATCATTTGCAAATTGTTGGCATTATCAAATCATATTGGAAGACACTTGCACATAAGAATGAACAAAATATAATAATGGAACAACTTTGGCATACTGCTGCTAACTAACCAAATACATTTTAAAATACTAAAAATAAAAAAAAAAAAAAAAAAAGAGAGAGAGAGAGAAAAGAAAACTCCATCTGAAGGACTCCGGAAGCCCTTAGTGATCTCCAGGAAGATACTCCCAAACCCAGAGTATTTTAACTTAGGCTCCATGTGAATGGTTTCAGGACACCTGGGGAATACAGGAATCCTCCCCTTAGAGCCATAATGATCTGTATCACCTTCCTCCACTAAAATCAGATCAGGAGTTCTCTTCTCTCTTGTTTATATTCTAGGTGAGGGGGAAAAGAGACAAGGAAAGACATATTCACAGACAAACTAATAAATTACTTTGAAGTACATTTATCCATTGTTAATGACAGTATAGTGGTATAATTAAGCTGTTTCAAATAACTCATATATAGGAACACATTCTGTTGTAAAGAGATCCCTGTACACCTTGGGCTTCTTGTGAGTTAAGGCCCAGCCTCACTTTTCCATCCCACATCTGCTCCCTAGGGCACCACAGAGTTTGTTTCTTCAAATCTTTTTTTCTCGCCAGCTGTTGCTATACTCTACCCTACCCACCTGAGGTTCCTTTCCCTAAAGACTGGTGCTGTAAGGTGTAAGAAGTTAGCCAGCTTGCTTTAGGCAGACAGTAAGGGAAGGGTCCCTACAGAACCTCCAACCCACCCCACAAATGCTTACACCAGATATTTTGTGCAGATATGGGAATTTGCACAAGGGGCTTGCCTAAACACGCCCACAGTGGAAAATTCCGTTCCTTAACACATGTGCAGTAAGGGAAATAAATCAGTATGGAGCAGCTCAGCCTAAGGGCTCACATGCGCACTGGAAGGATGGGGTGGAGCCGCTGAGAGCTTTCCTCTTTCTTAATAAATTCTACTCTACTAACCCTCTGGTGTCCGCGTGCTAATTCTTCCTGGTTCTGAGACAAGAGCCTGAACCTAGCTGAGCTAAAGTGCAAAAATCCTGCATCATGGGCTCCCCAGCTTCCCAGTTCTCCACACCCTCTTCTAACTTAGAGTTCTTAAAATCAGCACAAGAATCTGTTTTATATTTTAAGGTTTCATCTATATGCATAATAAGGAAGCAGATCTCACTGCTCAAGGACTTCATTTTTGCAATTATCCCTCCCACCTCTCTCCTTCATCAATTTCTCCTTCTTTAAGGATCATCAGTTTACAATATACATCTGCCATTAACACAAACTACCACTGCAGCAGAAACCAACAACAAAACAAAATTAAAATAATGGTACCCCGTCCCTCTGTTGCCTTTCACAGCAAAATCCTGATACAAACTGCTGATTCTTGCCATCTCTGTTTCCCCACATTTGCTCTTCAGCCTACTCTCATCAGACCTTGGTTCCCACCACCTCAGGGAAACTCTCCTGCCAAGTCATCAGCAACCTCCATCTTGCCAAATCCAGTAATTAATTCTTAGCTTCATTTTACTCACACAGTTCTGTATTTCTTCCTTTTGGAAAGACATTTTTCTCTAGGATTCTAGGTGGCTGCTCTAGAAGACAGAGGTCTTCTTGGGTTTTCGGCGTTTTTTGTTTGTTTGTTTTTTGATGGAGTCTCCTGCCTCAGCCTCCTGAATAGTTGGGATTACAGGCGCATACCACCACGCCTGGCTAATTTTTGTATTTTTAGTAGAGATGGGGTTTCGCCATGTTGGTCAGGCTGGTCTCTAACTCCTGATCTCAGGTGATCTGCCCAAAGTGCTGGGATTACAGGTGTGAGCCACCAAATTCAGGCTTCTTCTTTTTTTTTTTTTTTTTTTTTTTTTTTTGTTGTTGTTTTTTGAGACAGTCTCACTCTGTCGCCCAGGCTGGTGTGCAGTGGTGCAATCTCGGCTTACTGCAACCTCTGCCTCATGGTTCAACCAATTTTCCTGCCTCAGCCTCCTGAGTAGCTGGGACTATGGGCTAGAGTGAAGTGAGTGTGTGCCACCACACCCAGCTAATTTTTGTATTTTTAGCAGAGACAGGGTTTTTTCCATGTTGTCCAGGCTGGTCTCGAACTCCTGACCTTGAGTGATCTGCCCACCTCGGCCTCCCAAAGTGCTGGGATTACAGGCGTGAGCCACCATGCCCAGCCCAACAGAGGTCTTCTTTAATGGTTTCTCCTTTTCTCTACCTGCTTCTGTACACTAGAGTATCTGAAGCTGGATCCTTAGACGTCTTCTCGTCATTCCTTAGGTTATCTCCTCTGAGCCCATGGCTTAAAATGTCATCTATTCACTGATGACTCCCAAAATTTCTTTCTCTAGACCAGCCTCTACCCTGAACCCAGATTTGTGTATCCAATTACCTTCTTCACCACTTGGAGGTCAACAGACATCTTTTTTTTTTCTTTTTTTCTTTTTTTGTTTTTTTCTTTTTGAGACAGGGTCTCGCTCTGGGTGACAGAGCGAGTCTGTCACCATGACTCAAGTGATCCTCCCACCTCAGCCTCCCCAGTAGCTGGGACTACAGGCATACACCACCATACCGGGCTACTTTTTGTATTTTTTGTAGAAACGAGGTTTTGCTGTGTTGCCCAGGCTGGTCTCAAACTTCTGGACTCAAGGGATCCACCCACCTCAGTCTCCCAAAGTTCTAGATTACTGGTGTGAGCCACGGTGCCTGGCCATAACAGGCATCTTGAACTAAGCATGATCAAAACAGAACTCTTGATGTCATACACCCCACCCCCAAACCAACCCAGTTTCTCAATGAGGGGTCCCATTTTACAACATGATAGCACAGTATTATGTTTATGTCCATCTCACACACTTGACTGTAAGTTTCATGAGAGCAAGGGTTTTGTCTTGTTTCTTGCTGTATCTCCTGTGCCTACAGCAGTCTCTGACAAAAAGATAGTGCCTAATGAATATATGATGAATGCAGAATATTGGGGCAAGGAAAGTAAAAACGATAAACATTGAAAAGCTACAGATAATCAAATAACTGTAAAGATGATTTTTTTTTTTTTTTTTTTTTTTTTTTTTTTTGAGACAAGGTCTCACTCTGTACTGCAGACTAGAGTGCACTGACACCATCACAGCTCACTGCAGCCTCGACCCCCCAGGCTCAAGCATTCCTCCTGCCTTAGCCTCCAAAGTAGCTGAGACTATAGGCACCCGGCACCATGCCTGGCTAATTTTTAAAATTTTTGTAGAGATGGAGTCCTACTATGTTGTCCAGGCTTGTCTTTAATTACTGGCCTCAAGCGATCATCCCACCTTGGCCTCCCAAAATGCTGGGATTACAAGTGTGAGCCACCATGTCTGGCCTTTTTTGTTTTTCTTTTTTTAATCAACTTTTTTTTTTTTCCTTCCTGATGGGTTCTCACTATGTTGCCCAGGCTGTACTCAAACTCCCAGGCTCAAGTGATCCTCCCGCCTCAACCTCCCAAGCAGCTGGGACTACAGGCACACACCACTGGACCTGGCTATAATTCATGTTTCTTGATAAGAAAAGTTGATGGATGCTTTTTCTTTCCAGATGTTAAAACTTGTTTTAACCCAATACTCAAATCTTTAAATATGCCTTTGGCTTTTTTCGCTCCAAGTTGTGATTTTATCCTTTTTCCTTTTGTTTTGAGACCGAGTCTCATTCTATCACCCAGGCTGGAGTGCAGTGGCATGACCTCGGCTCACTGCAACCTCTGCCTCCTGGGTTCAAGCGATTCTTCCACCTCAGCCTCCCAAGTAGCTGGGACTACAGGCATGTGCCACCACACCCAGCTAATTTTTGTATTTTCAGTAGAGAAGGGGTTTCACTATGTTGGCCAGGCTAGTCTCGAACTCCTGACCTCAAACAATCTGCCCACCTCAGCCTCCCAAAATGCTGGGATTATAGGCGTGAGTCATCGTGCTCGGCTCATCCTTTTTTCTTAGACTATGGCTAATTGGGCACTTATCCTAGTAACTATTCTAAGAGCTTTGCACTACCTCATTTAATTCTCAAAGTAACACTATATTGCAATATTATGCTCATCTAACCGAAGAAACTTAGGCAGAGAGAGGCACATAACTTGTTCAGGGCCATGATTCAAACCCAAGTCTGTTTGAGTTCAGATCCCATGCCTTAACTGCTAAGCTATACGGCCTCTTTTGTTCCTGCTGATGATTTGGATTACATTCAATTCACAGTTTGCTTTAGGAAAATCAATTGATCTTAGTCCTGGGCAAACAGCTTGTGTTCCAAATAACAGCAGATATCCTGACCAGCCCTCAAGTAGTCACTTGAGTTGAGCTTTAAACTAAGCTCTTTGAGAATGGTGTGGACCCAGGAGGCAGAGCTTGCAGTGAGCCGAGATTGCACCATTGCACTCCAGCCTGGGGGACACAGTGAGACTCCGTCTCAAAAAAAAAACACACACACACACAAAAAACTAAGCTCTTTGATTCCCAGCAAACAAGTAAAAAATAAAGCACATAGAATTATATGATACTAGTTATCTGATTTTTAAAATACTACTAGATATTCAAAAGAAATACATTTATTTGTTTACTATTATTTTTATCCCTACTATACAGGTGAAAAAACTGAGGCTTGGAAAGATCACAAGATTCAGACAAGATTCTATTGAAAATAAGTGGTGGGGCCTGATTGTGAGCCCATGCTTTGTCTTCAGAGTCCATATTTTAAAACATCACATTATATGGTTCAGACGAGCTTGTATTTTAAAAAACAGCCTATGTTGGCCGGGCACAGTGGCTCACGCCTGTAATCCCAGCACTTTGGGAGGCCGAGGTGGGCGGATCACGAGGTCAAGAAATTGAGACCATACTGGCCAACATGGTGAAACCCCATTACTACTAAAGATACAAAAATTAGCTGGGCACGGAGGCATGTGCCTGTAGTCCCAGCTACTCAGGAGGCTGAGGCAGGAGAATCGCTTGAACCCAGGGGGTGGAGGTTGCGGTGAGCCGAGATCACACCACTGCACTCCAGCCTGGCGACAAAGCGAGACTCCATCTCAAAAATAAAATAAAATAAATTAAAAAAAATAAAAAGCCTATGTCAAGAGAAAGCTAAGACTTAAGAAAAAATGGAGAGATTGATGGATTACATGTCACTTGGGCTATGCCCCTTGCATATCTGTCAGCTGGGTTTTTGATAGGAATAGACTAACAAGTAGGCAATTGGAGGTAACTCTCTTTAATGACAGCCTCAAGTACTGTGTGTTGCAGACTGAAGACAGATTGTATGTGTTGGGTACCAGGCAAGCAGGAGGCAAGGCTGACATTCCATTAAAAATGAGGAACACCCTGCTGTGATGATTTGATTGGATGTAGGGGTCAGCTTATTTTCATAAGGGGAAGGGCAAAGAGAGACACAGGGTCAAATGGTCCTCAAGAAAAGCTCCGTCATACTGAGCACCTATTAGCAGACAAAAAACTAGACTGGAACGTTTTAGGCATAGGTATTATTGGCTCTCTATCCTAAATGCAAAAGAAACTTAGTATTGATTTTTTTCCAAGTCTCATTGTAAAAATAATTGTTTTCCATATTTCATTTCAGAAAATATCTATGAAAGTCAATTAATTTTGAAATAGCAGATAACGAATGATTCTTCTTACCTATAAACAACTGAACTATTGATTTCTTAAATGCCACTGGTAAGTTTGAATAAGAAATAATTAATATGGATAAGAATGTAATATTCTTATCACAGGAGGGGTACCACACTGTAAATGGCATTAGGACATTTAGTCGTTTATAGGAAGATTTCTAATTTAAACTCTCTTACTGTTCCACACATCAAACTAAATCTCATGTAGATGAATACATCGAAAGTATAAAAGCCACAAAAACAGGTAGAAATGAGAGTTATATTTTTATAGTTTTGAGAAGAGTGAAGGGAAGAGGAAGGAGAGGGAAAGATAATCTGCCTAAGGGCACTCTAAGGAATCTCATAAGAAACAATCAGTAGATTTAAAAACAGGAGCACTAAACCTTCAGGGTTTAGTCAAAAGTAAAAGTAAATAAGATCAAAAGGAAAATAACAAACCAGTGGAAAGGATTTCTACTCATAGAAAAGGATTGAGAAAATTAGTAATTTTTTGGCACACGCAAGTAGTAGAAACATTAAAACCTAATAAATAAATGTGTAAAATTGATGAAATATAAATTTAAAAAGTCTTCTACCATTTGATCAAGTAATTATACTTCTGGAATGCTATCCCTAAGAAATAACCCTGGCCAGGCGTGGTTGCTCATGTCTGTAATCCTAGCACTTTGGGAGGCCAAAGCGGGCAGATTGCTTGAGCTCAGGAGTTTGGGACAAGCCTGGGCAACATGGCAAAACCCTGTCTCTACCAAAAATACCAAATAAATAAATAAATAAATAATTAGCCAGGCATGGTGGGGCGTGCCTGTAATCCAAGCTACTTGGGAGACTGAGATGGGAGGATCTCTTGAGCCTGGGAGGTGGAGGTTGCAGTGAGCCAAGATCGTACCACTGCGCTCCAGCCTGGGCAGAGTGAGATCCTGTCTCAAAAAAGACAAAAAAAAAAAAAAAAAAAAAAAAGGAACCCTAAATACACTTAAAAAATATATGCAAACAGCATGAAATAATAATACAATAGCTAACACTCACCCAGCCCTAACTCTGCACCAGGTACTATTTCAAGTACGTCACATGTAAGGACTCATTTAATCCTCACAACAGATCCATGAGTTAGGAATTGTCATTATTCCCACTTAATAGCCAACAAGATTGAGGCCCAGAGAGGATAATTTACTTGCCTAAGGTTATTCAGCTAACATGTACGTAACCAGAGTTAAACCCTGGCAAATAAGAAAATGAATGCATTTGCAAAATCTGTACTTAGCTCTAAAAGCAAAATCCAAAGCTTCTAACTTCAATTATTTGCAAAGTTTTAGGTAATAAACTTGTAAGAAATTCTATTAAATTGTACTTAATACAAGTTTTCTTTTGTGAATCTTTTTTTTTTTTTTCTTTTTTGGAGATGGAGTCTCACTCTGTCAGCCAGGCTGGAGTGCAGTGGCATGATCTCGACTCACTGCAACGTCCGCCTCCTGGGGTCAGACAATTCTCCTGCCTTGGCCTCTCTCGTAGCTGGGATTACAGGTGCCCACCACCAAGCCCAGCTAATTTTGTTTTTTTTTTGTATTTTAGTGGAGACGGGTTTTCACAGTGTTGGCCAGGCTGGTCTCGAACTCCTGACCTCAAGTGATCCGCCCGCCTTGGCCTCCCAAAGTGCTGGGATTACAGACATGAGCCACTGCATATGGCATATAGCTTTCTTTCTTTCTTTCTTTTTTTTTTTTTTTGAGACAGGGTCTCACTCGGTAGCCTAGGCTGGAGTGCAGTGGTGCAATCACTGCTCATTGCAGCCTTGACCTCCCTGAGCTCAGGTGATCATCCCACTTCAGCCTCCCAAGTAGCTGGGGCTAAAGGTGCACACCATCATGCCCAGTTAAATTTTTTTTTTTTTTTTTTGAGAGACTGGGTCTTACCATGTTGCCCAGGTTGTTCTTGAACTCCTGAGCTCGAGTGATCCACCTGCCTCATCCTTCCAAAGTGCTAGGATTACAGGTGTGTCTTACCACGTCCCACCTTGTGCATCTTCTTTATCCAACATGAAATGTTATACTGTTAGGCTTCAATAAAATTTCCTGGAAATCTAGTTAAAAAAATTCAGGTGCCCAGGTCCTATCTGGCCAAGAATGAGGGAAAATAGACTGCTTTTAGTCTGTGATTTGATGGGATATACTGGGGAAAGTCTGTCTCCAAAAGCAGTTAGAGCAGAGCACTAACTCTAGTTATACTCCTTAAAATTCTTGCTGAATTCAACCTTCATAGCTCAGACCTCTACTCATTTCAGACAGATTGGTAATAGAGAACAGATCAATTTCAAGGCCATCTAGGACATGCATAACCATACACAGAAGAACCTGGCTTTAAGTCTTTAATTAATAAGACTTCCCTTAGGCTGGAGAGCCAAGTAGTATCTGCCTCCATGTTTCCCAGAGGGCACTAATCAGGCTGTGTACTTGGAGGATGTCCAGCAGGTGTTTTCTGCTCTGATTCAGGCCACTATCCTGAAAGGTGCAGTCCATGGGGAGAGAACTGCATTTTAGTATTAGAATAAATTGTAACTTCATTTTATTCCCCTGTACAGTCTAATAAAGGCAGGCATGGCCTTATACATGCAGCTATTTCCAGCAGTGCTTGGCAAAGCATTTGCACAGAGTAGGTGCTTAATGGAATGGTAATTTCTGAAGGAAACATTTTACAGCCAATTAAAATACAGCACAGAGTTTCCATTTCTCTTTGCCACTGTCTGGAAAATTGTAGATACATATGACTCTCTGCACGTACACATCGAAAGCATTTGCCAACTCAATGGTATTTCTCTCAATCTGAAGCTTAATGGTGGATTTGCCCATCACAATAAGAGGGTAATAATACCGTCTGACCTTGGAGTGACTCACTGCCCTCCTCTGCTGACTGGCCCCAGGCAGAAAGGGTAATGCGAAATAAATGAATGGGTGAGTACATCGCAATGAGGTGAACATCATTAACTCTACTCTTCTGAATCCTATTAATTTTAAATATATCTTCTCTCTTTGTACTAATAGCAAGTGCCCCAAATAGAAAAAGATATAATAAATAATCGATTTGTAGCCAAAGTTACACATTTATTATCTTTTAGTCCTCTTTCTTATTTTCTTTCTTCCTTAGTGTTGTAGAACATGCATTTTTAATGGGTGGGGAGTGGCATCACCTCTGTGGTTGAGTATTGGTCCCCAAAGATATCCAGTTCCTAATCCTGGAAACCTGTGACTCTTACCTTATATGGTAACACAAGCTTTGCAGATGGGATTAAATTAAGGATTTTGAGATGGAGAGATTATCCAGGATTAGCAAGGTAGACCCTAAGTGTAATCACAGTGTCCTCATGAGAGGCAGGCAGAGGGAGACTTGACAGAAGAAAAAGGCAACGTGACATTGAAACAAGATGCTACACGGCCGCTGGCTTTGAAAGATGGAGGAAGCAGCCGTGAGTCAGTGAATACACAGAATGCAAGTCTCGAAGCCGCAAAAAGATGGAAGCTGGAAGAGGAAATGTACGCTTCCCTAGAGCCTTACTAGGGGGTATGGCCCTACACCTTGACATTACCCCCAGTGAACTGCATCTCTGGCCTCTAGAACTATAAGGGAATATGTTCGTGTTGTTTTAAGCCACAAAATTCACAGTACTTTGTTATAGCAGCCATAGAAAATTAATATGGCTCCCAAACGGGTGAAAATTGGTCCTTGGGGAATCAAAACATGCTTAGGTTATTACAGTGGTTTGTAGTCTTTTCAAGATTAAACTCTGACAAAATCTTACTCTTCAGTACAGGCATATCTTGGAGATATTACAGGTTTGGTTCCAGACCACTGCAATAAAGCAAGTATCTCAATAAAGTGAGTCACATGAATTTTTTTATTTCCTAGAGCATATAAAAGTTATGTTTACACTATACCGTAGTCTCTTAAGTGTGCAATACCATATCTAAAATATACATACCTTAATTTTAAAATGCTTGAGTGGGCCGGGCATGGTGACTCACGCCTGTAATCCCAGCACTTTGGGAGGCGGAGGTGGGCAGATCACTTGAGGTTGGGAGTTTGAGACCAGCCTGAACAACATGGTGAAACCCCACCACTACTAAAAATCCAAAGTTAGCCGGGTGTGGTGGTGCATGCCTGTAATCTCAGCTACTCAGGAGGCTGAGGCAGGAGAATCGCTTGAACCCAGGAGGCGGAGGTTGCAGTGAGCTGAGATCACGCCATTGCACTCCAGCCTGGGCAACAAGAGCGTAACTCCTTCTCAAAAAAAGAAAACAAAACGAAACCAAACACCACTTGAGTATTAAAAAATGCTAATGATCGTGAGCTAAGATCGCGCTACTGCACTCCAGCCTGGGCGACAGAGCGAGACTCCATCTCAAAACAAACTTGCTCTATCGCTGAGGCTGGAGTGCAGTGGCATGATCTTGGCTCACTGCAACCTCTGCCTCCCAGGTTCAAGCAATTCTCCTGCCTCAGCCTCCCAAGTAGCTGAGCTACAGGCACCCACCACCACACCCAGTTATTTATTTTTTTATTTTTAGTAGAGACAGGTTTCACTATGTTGGTCAGGTTGATCTCGAATTCCTGACCTTGTGATCTGCCCGCCTCAGCCTCCCAAAGTGATGGGATTACAGGCATGAGCCACCGTGCCTGGCCTCAATTAAGTCTTATATGGCTGCAGTTCATGCCATCCCAAAACAATTACAATAGTAACACCAAAGACAGTGATTACAGATCACCATAACAGATACAACAATAATGAAAACATTTGGGCCGGGCATGATGCCTCATGCCTGTAATCCCAGCTCTTTGGGAGGCCAAGGCAGGCAGATCACGAGGTCAAGAGATTGAGACCAGTATGGTCAACATGGTGAAATCCCGTCTCTACTAAAAATACAAAAAAATTAGCTAGGTGTAGTGGCGTACACCTATAGTTCCAGCTACTTGGGAGGCTGAGGCAGGAGAATCACTTGAACCTGGGAAGCGGAGGTTGCAGTGAGCCAAGATCGTGCCACTGCACTCTAGCCTAGGTGGCTGATGGAGACTCTGTCTCAAAAAAAAAAAAAGAAAGAAAGAAAGAAAAAGTTTGAAATACTGCAAGAATTACCAAAATGTGACACAGACATAAAAGGAGCATATGCTGTTGAAAAGAAAATGGTCCCAGTAGACTTGCTCAATGTAGGGGTGCCACAAACCTTCAATTTGTAAAAAAAAAAAAAAAAACACAGTATCTGCCAAGAGCAAGAAAGCAAAGCACAGTAAGACACAGTATGCCTGTATTTAATTTTGTGGCAACTAGGAAAAATAATAGCCATGAAGGCTCTTTTCGGAGATGATAATGAAGAAAAGGTTGTGAAACATCATTTCATTGGAAGGCACTACCAGCGAAAGACTAATTCAAAGATGATACAAGATTTTTATTCCACTCCAGGCCTAGATTCATTATGATTAATTGTTGAGGGCAAGAGAGCAGGTGTTATCCTGACAGGTTCTTTTATGTCCTTCATTCTAACTACTGAGTTAACTATCCAAGAAAGCTTGTGAGCCACCTGTTTTTACAGACCAACCTCTATCCCATTCTTAGACATACTCTCGTGTAAGCTACAATAAGACACATGAGTAATTCTGCCTGTAAATATTGTCACTCTGTTAATATGTATGTTTTCAAACAACGGTAGGAATATTGTGTGTTAAGCCTATCAGGAAATAGATTTTTATATTCTAGATGTCTATAATCTAATGTAGGCTGTGAGAATAATATATATTGTGATAGCCTCAGAAGAGATGTTTAGACTGGCAACCGTGGCTCACACCTGTAATCCCAGCACTTTGGGAGGCTGAGGCAGGCAGACTGCTTGAGCCCAAGAGTTTGAGACCAGCCTGGGCAACATGGGGTGATCTCTACAAAAAATACAAAAATTATTCAGGTGTAATGGCACATGGTTGTAGTCCCAGCTACTCAGGAAGCTGAGGCAGGAGGATTGCCAAAATTGTGCCACTGCACTCCAGCCTGGGCAACAGAGTGAGAGACTCTGACTCCAGGGAGGAAAAAAAAAAAAGTGTTTAGTTATAATTCTGCCTTTTTTTTTTTTTGAGACAGAGTTTCACTCTTGTTGCCCAGGCTGAAGTGCAGTGGCGTGATCCTGGCTCACTGCAACCTCTGCCTCCCAAGTTCAAGTGATTTCCTGCCTCAGCCTCCCAAGTAGCTGGGATTACAGGCAGGAGCCACCACACCCAGCTAATTTTGTATATTTAGTAGAGACAGGGTTTCTCCATGTTGGTCAGGCTGGTCTCGAACTCCCGACCTCAGGTGATCCGCCCGCCTTGGCCTCCCAAAGTGCTGGGATTACAGGCGTGAGCCACCACATCTTGCCTAATTTTGCTTTTTAAAAAGCTGTCTTAGTGAAACCAAAACTATATCAGAAAACTATTTCTAAATAAGTACTTTTAGTGTTCCTGAACAAGTGGTGATATGGAAGCTGGCTAACTAGGTAATCAATGTATAGCCTGTCTTATGAGATGCATAGTGTTCTAACTTAATTCAATTGAAAGTTAAATTTGGATCTACTAATACAGCTAATATAGTTCAGTCTACAGTATTTGTTTTTAAAAATATGTTTGTTGGATATGCATTAAAAAGTGTAATTTGAGCTATATATAAAAATTCATTATGATATCACTAAGCTCATTCATTAGGTTGCTCAAGTATATGCTTCCTATAACCTTCAAGAAATTAAGTTCTGAGTAGATTCTGGTATCCTTGATTGTTAGATTAAGCTGTAAATTCCCTTAGGAGAATTAAATGCCTGAATGGAATCTTAATCAGGCTAGACCTGCCAACTGGGATGTTCTTTGGAAATAGAGGTCAAGATGTAAAAAAAAAGATTAAAATTGTCCAGTAAGCATCTCAGATGAAATGCTGACTATGCATCACTTCTCCGCCTACCAGGCTGCACAGGGAACAAAACCTGAACTTAGGGTGGGAGAAAAAGTTTGAAACCAAATCAAGCTATTTTTAGTCCAAGAATCAATATGTACAAAATGGATTGTGCACAGATCTTCATTCTTATGGACCAAGAAGTTAAAAACTGATCTTTGACCCTATTCAAAAGATAGGAAAGGGGAGGGAGGGAGGGAAGGAAGGAGGAGCAAGGGGGAAGAATGGGAGGGAGGGAGGCAAGAGAGAGGACAGACATCCTTATATATATGCTAAGTACACCGTACCAGTTCTACATTTTAAAAAGTAGGCTGCTTTCCACTGCTTAGTTTTAAATGGTGAACAATAACAGATAAAAATGTAATGACCTTGAAAAAACAGTAAAGGGAATGTGTAAGATTACTTTTTTTTTTTTTTTAAAAGACAGAGTCTTTGTCATCCAAGCTGTAGTGCAATGGCACAATCTCAGCTTACTGCAACCTCCTCCTCCTGGGTTCAAGCAATTCTCCTGTCTCAGTCTCCAGAGTAGCTGGGGTTACATGTGCCCGCCACCACGCCCACCTAATTTTTGTAGTTTTAGTAGAGATGGGGTTTCACCATATTGGCCAGGCTGGTCTCAAATTTCTGACCTCAAGTGATACGCCCGCCTTGGCCTCCCAGCAAGATTACTTTTAAAACATAATTTTTTAAAAACCTATGTCAGTGCCAGAGTTGCCATTTCTACAGTATGTCGTGGGCAATGCTCTCTGTCATTTCCCATTTAATTTTCCACTTGGCACTGGCTTAACGACAGGCTATTACACAAGAGGTTGATGTCACTGTCATATCAGGCCAGAAGTTTCGGCCCCTTCTCATTGTCTAATGCAGAAATAAAGCAGTCACAAATTAAAAGAGTTGGTACCATTTTGAAACTGTGTCCAAATAATGTTCAACATTTGGATTCCAGAAATATTTAAATATGGTTTCTTTGGAGGAGGGGGTGGGGGGCAGGGTCTCGTTCTGTCACTCAGGCTGGAGTGCAGTGGTATGATCACAGCTCACTGCAGCCTCAACCTCCCAAGTATCTGGGACTACAGGTACACACCACCATGCCCTGCTAATTTTTGTATTTTTTTGTAGAGACAGGGTTTTGCCATGTTGCCCAGGATGGTCTCAAACTCCTGGGTTTAAGTGATCCGCTCACCTTGGCCTCCCAAAGTGCTGGGATTACAGGCATGAGTCACCATGCTCAGCCTAAATACGCTTTAATTTTTGAAGTTTTCTCCCAAATATTTGGGATTATGAAGATCCTGTCCTTATTATCTCCCCAAAATAACCTCAAAAAGGCTAAAGATATTTTTGAATAAAGAGCAACTGACATCATTTTGTGAGCTATTAAAAAGCTATTGTATTCTTTCTCATTGACAAATATAATATCACTTTCCAAATCATGGAAAAAAATATTTCCAAGTCCTTAAAAAGAGAAATTAAATGTCCATGCTCCTTAAAATAATGCATGCATTTTATGACCAATCAATATTCACTGGTTCTATGAGCAGATGAGATGACAGCAGTCAGCATGGTAATTTCACAGATGTGTATACTGCACCTTCCTTTAACGGAAACCTGACTCTCCCTTGAGGACACTGTTTCCCCGCAGCCCTCTGAAGTTCTATTTCACTCCCATACCACTGGGCCTGAGACAGATGCCCCTTTTGCTCCATGTGGCTGCTTTCATTCTCCCTCTCTCCTCTCTAAAACTCCTGTGCTTTAAACCTCATGTCATCGGATTCTACCATCCGCTACCCAGCATTGTTACCGTGACCTACCAAACACCAACTCATTCCCCTTCATTTCTCATTGCCATTGTCATCATCTCTAGAATTTCTGGTCTTAATTCCTGGCAGTCTAGGAATACCCACAGAGATTATCTCAATTCTTGAATTCCTATTTATTTATTTGCTTCTTTATTTATTTGAGACAGGGTCTCATTCTGTTGCCTAGACTGGAATGCAGTGGTGTGACCTTGGCTCACTGCGGCCCCGACCTCCTAGGCTCAAGCGATCCTCCCATCTCAGTGTCCTAAAGTGCTAGGATTACAGGCACGAGCCACTGCATCCAGCCCTGAATTCTTCTTTTCGAGGGATCTTCTCTCCTACGGCAGGCACTCACTCCCACGACTCCCGACTCCTGTGGTTCACTCTCCCAGGTGATTATCGCCCACTTTTGTCCCTTTAAATCTCAGTCCCGCCCCTACCTTCCCCCTCAGCTGCTGACCTTGCTTCCACCGCAGTGAGGAAATGGAAGCAGACTGAAGAGGACTCGCTTCACTCACATCTACCCATGTGCTGGCATCCGCATCCACGTATTCTGCTCTTCCAAGCATTCCCTATGTTAAATTTTCTAGCTCCTTCTAAGGGCAATCCCTCCATTTTTGTACTAGATTCCATCCCTTTCTCCTTTACTCAAGGAAATAAATTGCTCTAGGCTTTCTTGTCTTCTTACATCATTAAAATTTCCCACTTTATGGGGTCATGGCCATTAGCATTCACAAATGTTATTTCTTCCATCTTAAAAAGGAACAAAATCCAATAACTTGCATGTGAGCCCATCTGTCCCCTAGCTACCTCCTCATTTCTTTGGTCCTATTTGCAAACAAACTCCATGAAAAACACTTCTATTCTCTGCCTGCAATTCCTCTCCTTGTATTCTCTCTTAAACCTACCATCCTCGGGCTTCTTCTCCCAACACTCTATGGAAACTTCTCTCACTGAGGTGACCAATGACCCTTTGTTGCTAAACGCAATGGTCAATATATGTCCTCATCTTGCTTGACCTGTTAGCAGCATCCACACTGTTGATCATTTACTTCCTGGATACCATTTTCTTATTTGGATTTCAGAAAACATTCTCTACTTTCTTTCTACCTCACTACTAGTTTTCAGTCTCCTCTACCAGTTTCTTTTTTTTCCCCTCACCTCTCAATGCTGCAGTGACCCAGGGCTCAGTGCTTGCCCTTTTCTCTCTACATATCTCCCCTTTGACTTCACCAATGCCACAGCCTTACATAGCATCTATCTACTGATGGATCCAAAAATTTTTTGTTTTTGTTTTTGTTTTGAGATGGAGCCTCACTCTGTTGCCAAGGCTGGGTGCAGTGGCACAGTCTCGGCTCACTGCAACCTCCACCTCCTGGGTTCAAGCAATTCTCTTGCCTCAGCCTCCTGAGTGGCTGGGATTATAGGCGCACACCACCACGCCTGGCTAATTTTTTGTATTTTTAGTACAGATGGGGTTTTGTCACGTTAGCCAGGCTCGTCTCAAACTCCTGGCCTCGGGTAATCTGCCCACCTCGACCTCCCAAAGTGCTGGAATTACAGGCATGATCCCAGGCGCCCGGCCAGGATCCAAAATGTATACCTCAATTCCCAGACCTTTCTCCCAAAGTCTTCGCCCTTATTACCCACTATTCACTCAACATCCACAGGTGGACTTCTAATAGAAATTTAAAACTTAACATGTTCAAAACTGAACTTCTGACCTTCCTTCCTTAAATGTGCTTCATTGGAAGGTTTTCCCATCTCAATTGATAACTCAATTTTTCACATTGGTCAAGTCTGAGGGTTTACTCAGACTAGAGTTCTTTTCTCATACCTATCTCTCATTCTCTACATTCAACCCATTAGAAAATCCCATTGGGGCCACTCACAAAAATTATTCAGAATATGAGTACTTTTAACCACTTCTGCCCATCATCCTGGTCCAAACCACCATTTTTGCATATCTGGATGACTGCAGTAACCTCACATTCCTATCCTTGCCTCAATAAAGTCAGGTTACTCCTTTGCTCAACACCTTCCTGTAGCTTCTCATTTCACTTAAGATAAAAGCCTAAATCCTTTCAATGGTCTACAAGGCCTTACACGATCTGGCTTCCTGTTACCTCTCTGACTTCATGATAGTGTGTATTGGTGAAAGGATAGACACACAGAACAATAGAGCAGAATACAGATTCCAGAAATAGACCTACACAAACATGGCCAATAAATTTTGACAAAAGTGCAAAAGTCAGTCAACGGAGAAAGAGTAGTCTTTTCAACAAATGGACAATTGGACATTTATATGCCATAAAAAGGAACCTCAATCTAAACCGACTCCTTTATGCAAAATTGAACTCAAGGCCCTGCATCAAGAGTCTTAGGACCCCTTTCCAAGAGACCACGGCACTCAACGAGAATCACTCAAAGGGTGGTAGAGTGATCAAGAACACCAAGAGCATCCTAATGTCCTATGTCCATGTGGAACTTACGTTCAATGACATGAAGAATTTGCCAGAGTCCTTCAAAGGGACCAAGAAAGCCATCGTCTACCTTACCCCTTACCGCTCATCTTTCTGTCCAAGAAGAAGAACTCCATGATGGCCTTCGAGATGCCTTTCCACCTGATGAAGGACTGTGACATCAACTAGCCTTTTTGCTGCAAACTACTTCAAAAGAACAGTGAAGGGTGAAGCAGGAGATGGGTGGGAAGGCTGGGCTTCATACAAGTTAACCTTATAGCAGTTTGGACAATGAATGCTACAGGTGGCATTTCAAGCCTCCAGGGGTGAGGCCCCCAACAGAGCCTATGGGTACTCTTACATACCCAACAGAGCCTATGTCTTTCCTCTGCCAATCATCAATGGAACATACCTTTGCCCTTCTGGCTGCCCCAATCCACAGTCCCCATCTGAGTTCTATCCAGGACCTCCCATGGTGGATGGAGCGATGGGATGCCTGCATTCCCTGTCACTGCCCTATCTGGGCTCATGGAACCTCTGGTCAGCGGCCCCATTGGCCCTGGCCCCTCTGCTCAGGCAGCCAAAGCCAGAGCTGCAGAAGCAGCTGTCAGTGCTGGGCAACCCACACAACACCTACATACTGAGGAACCAGCCTCTGCCACTACACTATTACAGTTCCCTCCTCTGAAAATAAGAAGACGCAGTAGACCCCTTCCCACCTCCCTGTTTCCCACCCTCTTTGCCTGCTCCTACCCCTCCCCTTGGGGCAGCATCAGAGGCTAGCGGAGGCGACGGAGGGCCTTGTTCCTCCTCCAAGTCTGACTGTAAAGTTACCAGCAACCGGTGATGAAGGAAGAGAGAGGCCCCTGGCCTCTGGAGAGATGCCCCCCAGCTTCCCACACTAGTTCAGAATCCAGGGCGCTGCTCAGCCATGCTCCCTGTTACCATCTTTAGGGTTCTTTTCTGGGGCACAGGTGTCCCCCTTGTTCTATTTTTGCTCTAGTAGCTTCACATGGAGGAGGCTCTCCAGCCACCTTCTCCTTCACAGTCCATCCAGCTCCCTTGGTCTGGCAGCCACTTTACACTCAACCTCCTGAGCTGTGTATCTTCCCCCAGGACCTCCCCAGGCCATCCTCACATGCCTTTCCCTGGTCTGTGCCAAGCTGTGGAAGGCCACCATCCAGAAACTGTGAGCCCACATTCCCTTCCCAGCCAGGCTCCAGCCCCAGGCACACTGGCCTTCCCCGTCCTTGAAGAGTTCCAGGGGTTGGGTGGTGTCAGGAGCAAGGCTACCACATCTGGGGAGGAAGCCCCTGTACTTCCCTGCTAGTGTTTCTGGGATTTCTTTCCTATGCCTTTTCTCCTCTCCCTTCCGTCTAGAAGAGTCTTCTCAGCTGGGACAGGAGAATGCATGTCTGTCCCATCATGGAATTTGAGGGCCACGAGGTGGGCTGGGAGAAGGGTCGCTGAGGCCTGGGGCCTGGCCTGGCCCTGTGGGATGCCCATGGCCTGCTGGCCACTCAGCCTGCACTCTCCCTTTAAGCTTCATGCCTGGCTGGTGATATGCTCCCTGGATGCACGGAAATTTGCTCTCATTTTTTCCCAGCCTAAGTGTGAAGTGAGAAGATGGTTATTTAAAGAGAATTCTCTAATTATTTGACAAAAATCCAGTCAATATATTAATATAAAATTTAAAAATAGGTCAGGTGCAGTGGCTCACGCCTGTAATCCCAGCACTTTGGGAGGCCGAGACAGGTGGATCACCTGAGGTCAGGAGTTTGAGACCAGCTGACCAACATGGTGAAACCCTGTCTCTACTAAAAATACAAAAATCAGCCAGGCATGGTGGCATGTGCCTGTAGTCCCAGCTGCTTAGGAGGCTGAGGCAGGAGAATCGCTTGAACCCGGGAAGTGGAGGCTACAGTGAGCCGAGATCGCACCACTGCATTCCAGCATGGGCAACAGAGTGAGACTCCGTCTCAAAGCAAACAAACAAAACAAAACAAAACAAAACAAAAAAACTTACCTAGGAAAAGAAACACCCAATTAAAAATGGGCAAAAATCTTGAAAAGACACTATACCAAAGAGAATACATGGAAGGCAAACAAGCACACAAAAAATGTTCAATATTCTTAGTCAATAGTGAAATGCAAATTAAAACCATAATGAGATACCACTACACACCTATTAGAGTTGCTAAAATTGTAAAAATACTGTCAAGGCCGGGCTGGACGTGGTGGCTCACGCCTGTAATCGCAGCATTTTGGGAGGCCGAGGTGGGTGGATCACCTGAGGCCAGGAGTTTGAGACCAGCCTGGTCAACACGGTGAAATCCTGTCTCTATAAAAATATTTAAAAATTAGCCAGGCGTGGTGGTGGGTGCCTGTAATCCCAGCTACTTGGGAGGCTGAGGCAGGAAAATCACTTGAACCCCAGAGGCAGAGGTTGCAGTGAGCTGAGATCATGCCATTGCACTCCAGTCTGGGCAACAAGAGCAAAACTCCGTCTCAAAAAAGCAAAAACAAAAACAAAAACAAAACAAAACAAAACAAAACAAAAACAACAAAAAAACTGTCAATACCAAGGGTTGGAAAGAATAGGGGCAACAGGAACTTTTACACATTGGTAGTGGGAAAGCAAAATGGTACGGCTGCTCTGGAAAACTTAACCATACACTTACCATATGACCTAGCATTCCCACTCTCCTAAGTATTTACTTTAGAAAAATGAAAACTTCACAAAAACATAAGTGTACATGAATGCTTATAGAAGCTCTAGTTGTAATCACCAAAATCTAAAAACTACTCAACTGTTCTTCAGTAGGTGAACTGATTAATGCAACCACAATATATCTATAAAGTGGAATAATACTCAGCAATAAAAAGGAACAAACTATTGACACATGTAACAACTTACATGAATCTCAAAGGTATTATGCTGAGAGAAAAGACCCAATCTCAAAAGGTTACATACTGTTTTATTCCACTTATATGACATTCCTGAAAAGAAAGAAAGAAAAAAAAAAAAAACTATAGTGATAGAGAATAGATCACTGGTTATCAGAGGCTGAGGTAGGAGTGGCTTTCACTACAAAGAGTAGCACTGACCAAGAGAGGTTTCTGAAGTGGTGAAACTGGTCTGCCTCCTGATAGTGGTTGTGGCTATATGAATCTATTTACGAGTTAAAATTCATGGAACTGGCCAGGCGCAGTGACGCACACTTGTAACCCCAACACTTTAGGAGGCTGAGGTGAGTGGATCACTTGAGGTCAGGAGTTTGAGACCAGCCTGGCCAACATAGTGAAACCCCATCTCTACTAAAAATACAAAATTTAGCCAAGTGTAGTGGTGCACACCTGTAATCCTAGCTACTCAGGAGCCTGAGGCAGGAGAATTGCTTGAATCTGGGAGGTGGATGTTGCAGTGAGCCAAGATTGCGCTACTGTACTCCAGACTGAGTGAAAGAGCAAGACTCTATCTCAATAAAATAAAATAAAATTGATAGAACTGTATACACACACACAAAAATTCTATGAGCCTAAATTGCAAACTAATCCTTACAAACAAACTCATTTTGTTATCTGATTTTCCCCAAAAGCATAATCAAATCACAACTATTAAAAAATGAATTGTCTATATTTTGTTAAGACTTTGCTTTCAAATTCCCAATGGCATTAACAGACATATTTGTTTACTGTAGCTCAGCAAGTGTTAGAAAGAACTTTTCAACCAAAAGAAATATAGCTCTCTCCTGTGGAATCGCATACACACTGCAAGTTTGTTGAGAGAATTAAATGCAATAATGAATGTAGTAAAGTGCTAAGCTTCATACCTGGCATATGGTGAGCTTAATAAATGTTAGCTATGATATTATGATCAGTTACGTAAATCAGTTAAAAACAACGAAAGTTCTCCACTGTTTGGTGCACTGCATCATTCCAGAGAGGTACGAGGTCCATTCCCAACAAGTATGGAGAAGAGGAGAGAGACAGGGGCAGGCCAGGAAACAGAAAACTTTCCAGCTAGAGCCAAGCCATGCCTTCACAGAAATGTCAGCCTCACTCAGCTATGTGTAACCACAGTTCCCAATGACCATCAAAGACTGTAAGAAATACTTTGGTTTTTACTGGATACATTAAATAATTCAATCTTTTCCCTATGATTCAGGTCATCGGCAAGAACATCCAGTGCTGTACTAGGTAATAATGCAAGGACTTTTTCATGGACTAGCCAGATATGAAAGGGTATTTATAGTGATAGGAAGATACCTAGATGGCTCTCCTCTTTGTAAATGTGTATTCCATTTCCTCTTTTGGTGTCAGGATGTCAGCCATGACTTCTTGCTACTGTCGGATGGTGCTGGGGCCTCCTATGCTGCTCCAATCAAATAGAGGTTCTGTTTTCCTATGTGTGAATAAGTTTGACAACCAAACTTTGAAACAGTAAATACCATTTACAAAGTCCTCTATTTCTTATAAGACACTTTCATGGAAAACATCTCATTTTATCTTCATAAAAATCACGAGGTGTAGGAGAGGTGTTAGTATGATAATGTTTATACAGGAAATGAGAAGTTTAATCACACAACTGGTAAAATGGCTGAGCTAGGACCTGAACTCAGAGTTCCTGATTTCTGGGGTTTTTTTTTTGTGTTTGTTTTTGGTTTTTTTTTCAGACAGAGTCTCGCTTTGTCGCCAGGCTGGAGTACAGTGGTACAATCTCAGCTCACTGCAACCTCCGCCTCCTGGGTTCAAGCAATTCTCCTGCCTCAGTCTCCTGAGTAGCTGGGACCACATGCACACGCTACCACGCCCAGCTAATTTTTGTATTTTCAGGAGAGATGGGGTTTCACCATGTTGGCCAGAATGGTCTTGATCTCTTGACCTCATGATCCGCCTGCCTCGGTCTCCCAAAGTGCTGGGATTACAGGCGTGAGCCACCACGACCAGCCCAGAGTTCCTGATTTCTAATTCCACACTATTACCAAATCTCCTATGTATCAAATACAGGCACATCTTATTTTATTGTGATTAGTTTTATTGAGCTTTGCAAGGTTTTCTTTCTTTTTTTTCAAATTGAAGGTTTGTGACAACTCTGCACTGAGCATGTCTATTGGCTCCAGTTTTCCAACAGCACGTGCTCACTTTGTGTGTCTGTGTCACATTTTGGAAATTCTTACAATATTTCAAGCTTTTTCATTATTATTTTATCTGTTAGATTGACATGAACCACATCCATATAAGACAGCAAACTTAACCCATAAACATGTGTGTTCTGACTGCCCCCCTGACCGGCCATTCCCCATCTCTTTCTCCTTGGGCCTTCCTGTTCCCTAACATAAGACAATATTGAAATTAGGCCAATTAATAACCCCACAGTGGCCTCAAAGTGTCCAAGTGAAAGAATCATACTTTCAAGGAAAGGAAGAAATGATGAAGCATATGCCAAATTAGCCACGTTAAGTTAGCTAAGTTAGCTAAATTGTGAATGCAAAGGAAAAGTTCTTGAAGAAAATTAAAAGTGCTACTCCATTGACACATGAATGATAAGAAAGCGAAACAGCCTCATTTCTGACATGAAGAAAGGTCTGGATAGAAGATCAAACCAGCCAAAGCCTAATCCAGAGCAAGGGCTCTCGTTAATTCTTTTTTTTTTTTTGAGACAAAGTCTCTTCCTGTAACTCAGGCTGGAGTGCAGTGGTGTGATCTCGGTTCACTGCAACCTCTGACTGTTGGGTTCAACCTCCTGACTCTAGCTGGGATTACAGGTGTGTACCACCACACCCAGCTAATTTTACTAAAAATGTAGAGACGGGGTTTCGTCATGTTGGCCAGTCTGGTCTCAAACTCTTGACCTCAGATGATCCACCCGCCTCAGCCTCCTGAGTAGCTGGGATTACAGGTGTGCACCACCACGCCCAGCTAATTTTACTAAAAATGTAGAGACAGGGTTTCGTCATGTTGGCCCGCCTGGCCTCAAACTCTTGACCTCAGATGATCTACCCGCCTCAGCCTCCCAAAGTGCTGGGATTACAGGCATGAGCCACCGCACCCGGATGCCTCTCTTCAATTCTACGAAGGTTGAGAGAGGTGAACATGCTGCAAAAGAAAAGTTTGATACTAGCAGAGGTTAGTTTATGAGGTTGAAGGAAAGAAGCCATCTCCGTAACATAGAGCGCAAGGTGAAGTAGCAAGTGCTGATGTCATTAACTGATGCAGTAAGTGATCCAGCAAATCTAGTTAAGATCATTGATAAAGGTAAACTAAACGAAAAAATGGATTTTCAACACAGACAAAATAACCTTATAGAAGAAACCTTGTAGAAGAAGAATTTTTAAAAACACACAAATTTATTGATCACAGTTCTGAGGCTGAAGATCTAAGATTAAGGTGCTGGCAGGTTCAGTGTCTGGTGAGGGCTGCTCTCTGTCCAAGATGGCACTTTGTTGCTGTGCCTTCCAGAGAGGACGAATGCTGTGTCCTCATACGCTGGAAAGGACAAAAGGACCAAAAGGCCTAGCTAGTCCCTTCCAGCCCTTATATAAAGTTGCTAATCTCATTCACCAACTAAGTGCCTGACCTCTTAATATTATCACATTGATGATTAAGTTTCAGTGCATGAATTTGAAAGGGGCACATTCAGACCATAGCAGCTATCATATTAAAACTTCATATACTTTTCTAGAAATTTCATTAGCTTGAGGCAGGGTTCGGAAGAGGGAAACCTGTGCTCTTGGCAGCTACGGTGACATGGCAAAGAATGGCACATCAGAGCCAGTGTTCCTGAGTTCAGATCATGGCCTGTCACTTGGTACCCATGTGCTCTGGACAAGTGATCTGACCTCTCTTTGATCCATGTGCCCCATCAGTAAAATAGGGGTAGAATATAAAAGGAATTGCCTCAGTAGGGTTGTTAGAAAGATTCAGCAGTTAAGGCATGTAAGGTATTTAGAACACTTGTCTGGCACTCAATAAATGTTGTTATTTTCACTTTAAATTATAGGCTTAATCTCTACTGAGGTCAATAATTCATTTGATAACTCCAATCTTCTGCATTCCACCTGAAGGCGCCTATCTTATGTGACTTCTTTTTATCACATATATACCAATTCTGGTTAGGAATACTGCATAACTGCTTTGTATACTTTGTAAATATTACAGTTAATTCTAACATATCTTTTTTTTTTTTTTTTCTGAGACAGAGTCTCGCTCTGTCGCCCAGGCTGGAGCGCAGTGTCCGGATCTCAGCTCACTGCAAGCTCTGCCTCCTGGGTTTACGCCATTCTCCTGCCTCAGCCTCCCAAGTAGCTGGGACTACAGGCGCCCGCCACCTCGCCCGGCTCGTTTTTTGTATTTTTTAGTAGAGACAGGGTTTCACCGTGTTAGCCAGGATGGTCTCAATCTCCTGACCTCGTGATCTACCCGTCTCGGCCTCCCAAAGTGCTGGGATTACAGGCTTGAGCCACCACACCCGGCCAATTCTAATATATCTTATATTTGAGGTATTAACTGGTAATTGGGAGCATTAAGTTGTATTAAGTTTCATTAACCTATTTTATGGTTTCATTAAAGTGGATTTTAGTTTAGTTTAGTACAAATAAGTATAAAAGTAAATATTACCCAAATTTTAGGCTATCTTCTAGTATATTATACCTACAGGTTGAAGATAGAAAAAGTGAAATTCAAACTTATTTACTAAATATCTGTTTACACCCTACAGCAATCTGCTTTCTTTATGCTCTTACCAAAATAATGCTGTGTCAAGAGAACTCAGAGATTTCTTCACTCTGTCTATGATTGGCCCTGTAGGATTAACTCCTAATTAGGTTAAGTTTAACTATTAATTTGGTTCTCCAATTTGGGTGACCAGTTTTTCTTTATACTCCCTGGATTTTATAAAATTATTATTGTTGTTATTATTTTTGAGACAGAGTCTCGCTGTGTCGCCAGGCTGGAGTGCAGTGGCACGATCTCGGTTAAATGCAACCTCTGCCTCCCGGGTTCAAGCAATTCTCTGCCTCAGCCTCCTGAGCAGTTGGGGACAGGCACCCACCACCATGCCTGGCTAAATTTTTAGTAGAAACGGGGTTTCACCACCTTGGCCAGGCTGATCTTGAGCTCACGACCTCGTGATCTACCCGCCTCGGCCTCCCAAAGTGCTGGGATTACAGGCATGAGCCACTACGCCCGGCCTATAAAATTATTTAAAGCAGTTTACCACTAAATTCATAACTACAATAAGGCTAATAAAAATGTTTAAAAGTGAGAAATAGATTAAAAAAACACAAAGGTTAGTGTTTTATACTTAAGCATAGCCCCAGAGCTTCTTAACAGTCAAGGCAGAAATAAAAATGTGTAATTCTACTGCCTGATTCATATCATGATAGAAATAATTTTTGAGGTGATAAATTCAAAGAGATATTTATCTCATGTTTCTTTACCCTAAGAATATAGATCTACATAATGAGTTATGTTGTCAATGATATTTTTGGAGGATGCAGAACACTATTAATGATAATTGCTTATGTTTATTACGTATTCACTCTGTATCAATATAAACTTAATATAAATTTTACAAACATCATGAATTTAATACTAAAACTTTCAGCAGAGCTGACTAGAATACTGATTTTCTAATACCTAATTCAGTAATTTTTCCATTTTTCACCATACTATCCTGTAACTACTATTTATGAAAGAGAATTTGACATTGTAATCACACACAAACACACACACACACGTAAATCTTTCACACTGCACCCAACACATATGCATGTACACACACCTTTGCCAGGACAACAATACTACTGAAACAGGAAATGAGTCCTTTTAGTAAAGAAAAATGATCCCATTAATTAAGTTATTAAATACACAGCTTCTAGCAAACTGATCATTTACTATATTTTGGGTTGGTTATCCTTGCACATTTCTCATGGTCCATTATGTCATAACTGTTCTAAGTTACATGATCTCTCTTCTAATCGCTGTACATCAGTTAATGCATATAGTACAAAAAATAAAACTGAGCTTACAAGGAAATCAAATCTGAGATTTCAACTTAATACCAACCATTAAAAGTCTGTATCAATACACCAAAAAATAGAATTTATTCCTATTCTCCTTTTATGTTAGCTCTAAATGTTAATAATAATTCTCTTAGGTACAGCAAAATAAAATGTATCTGCTGGATTAAGAACAAAAACAAAAACTCAGGGTTATAGTAATATTACCAGCTCTCACCCCATCAAAAAGAACATTAACAAATACATTGTTGGCACACATGAAACACAAGACCTTTTATTTTCTTTTAGTTACCTGACAAATCTAAAGAAACACATTCATAGGCTAAAGTGCCTCAAGCTGTTTTAGATCAAAAATACCTAAATGTGGATATAACAAGTTATTCTCTTACTGCAAATCTACTATCGAAAATGCATAAAAATTGAAGGGTCACAACCAATTGATTTTTTCAGGAGATCATGGTGCTTATAGCAATGTCCCAATTGTGAGCCTTCCTCAACTCTGACAGGCCAAAAAATCTAAATTAGTGGTTCTTAAAATGTGGTTTCCAGAGCAGCAGCCCCCACATCACCTGGGAACTTGTTAGAGATGCAAATTATTGGGTCCTACCTTGATCTACTGAATCAGAATCTCTGGGAGAGGGCCCCATGTTCATGGGCTGATGAGTTCTCCAGGTGATTCAGATGTTCCTTCAAGTTTGAGAACTGATCTGAATGAAAGGCTCTTCAATTTGTTTTTCTTTTGCTGCCTCCATTCACTCCTAACTTGTAACTTCATGCTTAATTAACTTCTGCCACTCATCATAAATCTACTCATTGGAACTGCCCTCAAGCGCGGCTGTGTAAGTGAGGATGCTCCATCAATCATCACCACCTTGACTCACCCAGAAAAGCATCTGTGGATTCCCTGCCCCATCCTCAACCTTGGCTGTTCTTGGCTCAGCTGCAGCTGCTACACAACGGAGATTGCAGCTTTCAGAGGATCCATCCAACTAGCCATCAAGACTGCTCTACTCATTGGTCACATTCTTCTCCATAAACCACCTGCATGCATGTGCGCATGGTCCTCATGTTGCCTATGCCATGCCCTCTCTGCCAACTTGCACGTGACCCTGTTGCTCATGGCTGCTGAGGTTGCTCCCTGCAAATGTTTGGTGACTTGCTTAATCCAGAATGGTGGGCTTTGGCTCCACATGACCCTCTGTCCACTTCTGCAGTGGATGCTGGATTGTGCCACTGCACTCCAGATTGGGCAACAGAGTGACACCCTGTCTCAGAAAGAAGGAGCCAAAGAGTAGCTAGGGTTTTAATAGTTGTTCATGTCGGAGGGAAATGAGGAGGCCCTGGTATCCTGAAAACTGTTTCATGTTCTTCTTAGTACTCAACACTAACTTCCACTTGACTGGATCCTTTCTCTGTCTTCACAAGTCATATTGCTATATTTGGGCATATCCAAAGATAATGAGATAAGTAAACCAGAAACCTTGCTGTCAGTATTCATTAGTTCATTGTAATATGAACATGTGTAAATGTAAATTATCTAGAAAATGCCAATAAATTCCGGACAACTTATATCTTATAAAAGTGAAACCCTACTTGCAATATGTCACTTATTTCAAATGTGGATTACTTCTCTTATAGTTTACAATATTGAAGAATATTTTCATCCTACATATTTCTATCACTAAAATGCTCAACTAGTGAGCCCATTTGGTTGTGGACCTGTCAATCACCACTGCACTGGTGTAGGAGTTAGAGGACGTCTGCATCTCTTCTACAGTCTTCATATCAAAATACAGAGTGAATGATTGAATATAGTTTCCAAAAATGCTCTTACAGGGGTCTGATGGATGAAGCTACCTTTGGCTATCTCTGTTTCCAACATCATCCACTAAAGGATGATTCTGCCAGTCTGAAAATGATATGGCAGGTGATGCTGCCTTGGAAAATCTAACAAGGAATAGTGAGTTCGGTGGATGCTCAACACTCACAGACCAAGAGAGACTCCCTGACCTAATTCATTCCAGCCGTAATTTGCTGCCTTCTCTATAACCAGAAAAATAGTTTGGGGATCTGCATCACCAGACTCGAAGACTTCTCAGGACACTCGCCTAGGCTGTCATTCCCTGTGAGCAGTGTCCTGAGCCAACACCACTGTCAGCTGGAACTGGGGCTGATACAGAGCATTAGAGCCAACCGTTCTTCTCCACATTGTATTAAACCAGGTAATGCAGGGAGGAAGTGCTAAGGTTACTGTATTTTTAAAACACCTTTGCAGAAATAGTAAGGCCAATCCCCAAGTCCACAATACATACAAAACTTAATTCTCAAGAAACAATAAAAGAGAGAAAAGCTCATCTCAGAACAAGCCAGCTATCGTTTCACGAAAAAATACAGCCAAGTTGCTAGCTCAGTATTAGCTGTTTTGTGCTTAATACAGCTCCTCTGATTAAATCAAAAGTGTTACTCCTCTCTGCTATGGAGAGAACTTTCTTATTTCTCCCTCTCACAAATCTCTCATAGGGAATTTGTTTGTTTACCTCTTTCAGATCCTGCACGACGGCGGTGAGCCTCTCATTTTCTGCCTGTACATTAGTGACCACAGCCCGGCTCTGTTTCAGCTCATTCTGCATCTCCAGGATCTTCCCCAGATAATAAGCCTCCTTTGATGCTGACTCCTGCAGAAGCGTTTCCTCCCGAGTCTCACCATCTTCAGCAACCTTCCGGTGGATGGAGAAGGACTGCCCAAATGCCTGCAGAGTATGTGGGAAGAAAGAGTGCACAATGAAATGCATCCTAGCCCTCTTTTCAGACTTGGGAAAATGTTTTCTTCTGCTTATATGTGTAAGAAAAGCTACTGTGCAAGACCCCCGAAATACAACAGTCTAGCAGCTCTCATTGATGCTTGAAATAATTCAATTCACTTAACAAGGAAAAAGAAAATTTTAAAATACCTTGCGAAAAAAGATGTAATGCAGTAAAGAAAACTTGAAAAAAGTTGCTTGCTTTATGTTCTCATTTTTTCCGACAACTCTTATCAAGAAATAGTTCAGTGCTAAGAAGCCCATCAAAATTCATGTCATCTTCATTTTTTAAAAAATTCCACAAATATTTTACAAAAAAGAAAACAATCATTTAGTGTGCTTTCTAATATACTGGCAGTAAGGACAGTCCAATTATAAACAGTATCCTTAAGAGTTAAAATTACCAAACAGCATTTAAATTGCCCAGTACCACAAAAAAAGACACTGAATATCATCTCTGTATAAGAAAACATATGTGTCTGTTTATTCGTGCAAAAAGAAATACAGGAGAAAAAAAGTAGAAACTAAACTGGTGACTTATGGGGTGGGTGGGAATGGGGTGGGAAGAAAGGGAGAGTAAGATGTGACAGAAGGGATAAGGTGGGATGACACTTTTCTGAATTGCCTTTTCACATAGTTCTTCTTTCTTTTTGAGATGGAGTCTAGCTTGTCACCCAGGATAGAGTGCAGTGGTGTGATCTTGGCTCACTGCAACCTCCGCCTCCTGGGTTCGAGCAATTCTCCTACTTCAGCCTCCCATGTAGCTGGGATTACAGGCGCCCACCACCACGCCCAGCTAATTTTTGTCCTTGTAGTAGAGAAGGGATTTCACCATGTTGGCCAGGCTGGTCTCAAACTCCTGACCTCAAGTGATCCAACCGCCTCGGTCTCCCAAAGTGCTGGGATTACAGGCGTGAGCCACCGTGCCCGGCCCCTTTTCACAGAGTTCAGACTCTAAGAACTATAGTCATGTTTCACATCCCCCAAATAAATAATAATTAAAACCAACCTGTCGGTATTGAGGGAACCCAAAATGAAACACAAACAGTAACAAAAGAACCTAGCTGTATTACAAATGAAAAACAACAGCCACCATGAAAGAGGTAAGAAAGAAAATATCTAACCTAATTTTGGAAATCAGTACTTTTATTATATACCTTAAGACTAGACAAAAAGGACTGTACCCAAACACTGTATAGTCTTGCTGGTAAACTTGTTTCTCATAGAGATGATGGAAATCACAGTTCTGAAACTTCTTTACATATATACTAGGGTTGAGCAAATAAGTAAATACATTGCAGATAATGAATGCCAGGTTTCTAATTGTTGGAGAAAAACCCACGAGTAAGGAAAAAGGGATATCTAAAAGGAAACTAGTGGTATTGAGTTGTAAGTGGAAGTATCAATAAGTGGATAAACTTATTGTTTTTAATAGGTAGATAAATATTCATAGGTATACAGATATGGAGAGAGAGGGAGAGAGAAACATGTTCGTGTATGTGTATATACAGACACATTATTTCCTAGCACTGTAAGGAGAGGGCCTAGAAGCAATGATATACCAGTAGCAATGAGCATATCCAGCACCCAGATTTTGTTTCTAAATACCAATCTCCAGTACAAAGAACTAGGGTCTTTGGAGAAGTTACTGATTCTAGGACGGACACATCTTGTGATGCCAGAGTTACAAAATGCATTTAAAAGATGGCGGGGATGTGTCAAAAGGAGACAGGATCCTGTCTGAAGGGGCTTCCAATGGCCAAATCTGAGATATTTTGAGAAAAAAATTATAGCAATTAATTACATCTCCACATTAACACAATAAATGAATAAATGGCAGAAGAAAGAACAGCTCTTTCTTACGGTAGAATTCTAATAAAATAGAAGGAATGATGGAAATAAAATGTATCAGCATTTAGCAAACATTAACAATCGTTACAGGTAAGAATCATCAATAGAATCTAAAATTAATGGGCAAAAGTATGATGAGAAACAGGATGTTTGCAGAGTCTTAAAGCGTCTCCCCCCAAGGTACTTATTAATTCTAATGGGAAAAATAGTAACTTTGCAGTGGAGAAACCTGGTAGACACCACCTTATCTAAGTGACCAAAACTTAGATCAATAGCAATGAGACATACTGACATCATATACCCTCTGATATAATACTTTGGGGGCCGGGGGCAGTGGCTTGCGTCTGTAATCCTGCTCTTTGGGAGACAGAGGTGGGAGACAGATCATCTGAGGTCAGGAGTTCGAGACCAGCCTGGCCAACATGGCAAAACCCTGTCTCTACTAAAAATACAAAAATTATCCAGGTGTGGGGGTGTGTGCCTGTGGTCCCAGGTACACAGGAGGCTGAGGCAGGAGAATCACTTGAACCCAGGAGACGGAGGTTGCAGTGAGCCAAGATTGTGCCACTGCACTCTAGCAAGGCAACAGAGGGAGACTCCTTCTCAAAAAAAACAAAAAACAAAAAAACCATTGGGAAGGGCACAACATAACTTCAATGGTAATTCTTATTCTAAGAAAACATCAGACAAACCCAAACTGGGGATGTTGTACAAGATCACTGGTCAGGACTCTTCAAAAGCAGTAAGTTGCAAAAATTATAGAAAGACTCCTCCAGACCAGATGAGACTAACAAGACGTCACAATTAAGTGTTGTATGGGATTCTGGATTGGATCCTGGGCTTTAAAAAGGACACTAGTAGGACAATCGGCAAACTGAAATAAGTTATTTAGGTTAGTTAGTGATGCTATTGTACCAACATCAATTTCTGTTTCCTTCACTGTACTACGGTTATGTAAGATGGTAACATTTGGGGAAGTTGCATCAAGGGTACATGAAAATCAGTGTACTATTTTGGGGCAACTTTTTTCTAAGTCTAAAGTTATTTCTAACAAAAAGTTAAAAAATAAATAAATGTAGTCTCTGCCTTAAAAGAGTTGATAGATTTGGTGAAATACTGGCACACAGAGTTATGAAAGAAGACAAGGACACAAGCACCAAGGAGATACTATATTCAATGAGAAGTACTGTGACTTTCTGGCATGACTTGTGATTTTATTACATTTTGAAATTGAAAATGTCGTAGTAGGCTGGACCCGGTGGCTAATGCCTGTAATTCTAGCACTTTGGGAGGCCAAGGTGGCAGATCACTTGAAGTCAGGCATTCGAGACCAGCCTGGCCAACATGGCAAAACTCCGTCTCTGTTAAAATACAAAAATTAGCTGGGCGTGTTTGTGCATGCCTGTAATCCCAGCTACTTGGGTGGCTGAGGCAGGAGAATCACTTGAACCTGGGAAATGGAGGTTGCAGTGAGCCGAGATCATGCCACTGCACTCCAGCCTGGGCAACATAGCAAGACTCTGTCTCAAAAATAAAATAAAATAAAATAAAATAAAATAAAATAAAATAAAATATCGCAGCATATTGCTTCCGGACTATGCTATCATCTATGAAAAGATTAGGCTGGAATGAACCTGCGAAACTTAGTTTCACATTTGTTATAAACCTTAAGGCGGAAAAGATATGTGTTAATCAATGTAAGAAACAACTTATAAAAACAATCTGGTACTCCTCCCTAAATTACACTCACAGAAACAGAAATTAAAAAATAAAATAAAATAAAATAAAAAGCACTTAAAACCCATGTCTGAGTTAAACTACCTTAGAATCTTGACATGGATCAAAATCAAAAGATAGTCCCTAAGCATCAATGAGACAGAAATATTCCAGTATCGACGTCCATCTGTACATACAGAGTAAAATAAAATATTGCTGGTGTCTGGCTTGTTCAGTCTCTCAACAGAAATTCTTATTTGAGTAGTCAGATTTCCAGATGTGGTGATGAGCACAGGTACTCATGAATAGATGAGAAATTATCCTTGCAGATGATGTTGACTTTGCGCTTGCATCAGTAATGATCAGATTCTGAGGTCAATTCTGAATTCAGTACCCATTAAAAGGCCTCTGGAGGGGAAGCGTCTGATAGCCTCTCTCCCTCTCCCTCTGCTGAGTCTTCAACACATCACCACCCTGCAAAGGATTCCTCACTATCTAGTCAAGTATTAGTACAATTTAAAATTAGCATGAACTGTGTGTCAAGAACCCCAGCTGGCTTTTTTTTTTTTTCCACAACTGTTTCCCCATTTCGACGTACAGGAAACTGGAAATGTCTGTCACAAGGTCATTTTCTTCACTCTGCCAGAGTAAAAGCAATAATGTGGCCATTCTGTGGCTCTCGCATTTTTCGCAGCACACAGGCAATGCTCTCTTGCCAGCTAAAACCACCCCTAAAGTCTTAAGAGCAAGTGACTTTATTATTCCACCCATGATTTAAAGTTTTCAAAAAGTGTACTCTGGATCTAGCACCAAAGGAGATAAACATTTCAGATACAGACCCAGAATAGATTTTCAAAAAAGTCAAGAATTGAAATTGCAAATATCCAAATGTTGATAAATCCTCCATTCTTATTTATTCCAGTTCAGAAACCTTAACTGAACATATGGATTTCCAAAATTAGCCATGATATTTATGAAGAACTTGGCCGTTCACTGGACCTGATTTGAAAAACAATGAAAGTATATGAGGTTATCCAAGGACACTAACCATGTTTTTTACTTGAAATAGCAAAATAACACCAATTCTGCACAAGCTAGAGGTGCCTCATGATCCGCATTTGCAAATCCACTGAGAACTAAGAACACTACTCAGAAAATGGCCGCTTTTAAGAAAGGGAGGGGGAAGGAGAAAACACTCCTATTTTAATCTAATTCCTAACTGTCAGCAACTAGAATTGGGCATGACACCCAACTGACATCTATCATCTGGCTACTTGTTAAAGTTGATTTACCAGACTTGTCTGGCTCCACCAGGTACCTCCTTCCTCCATCACCTCCTGAGTATCTCCTGACAAAGCCAGGCCTGATAGAAGGGAAACAATGTTTTTCAAGGTTACTGAATCTGCATTTTTGGCTGAAATCATAAAACTAGCTTCAATCTGTATTTATAGGAGCTATAGGGTAGTCGTGCTTCTAGTTATATTTTGTTCAGATCGCAAATTCCTTTTAGGTACTGCAATCATTTCATGGGTAATTTTTGTTTAAAATAAGTTGAAGTAAACTGACATTTTTCTATATATGTTTAGAATGTATTATGATTTCTTGTCATGTCTGTAGCTATAATTGCACAACATCACTTTTAGTACATTCCATTGCATGCAGCAAATTTGCTTTAAGTTAGATGTGACTGTAAGTCCAGTTAGCTACGTAATAAGTACTTTGTTTTCTCCTTCTACTTACATGACTTCTTAATGCAAAGAAAATTGATATTTTATGTGTTCATATTCAGGATGATATGTTAACTAATAAACAGAAATTTCTTACCCATTATTCTTTATAATATGAAAGATAAAAGGAATAAAAGTTTGACTAGTATATTTAATATCACTTTATCTTTAAAATGTTCACTTTGGTCACAGAATTTTCCTTCTTTCATCTTAAGAACTGTGGCAGAACGTGTACTAGGTCACCCAATGGCATTAGACAAAATACTTTTCATTTGAAACTGCAAAATAATACTAAAATTCATTCGTTCATTTGTTATTCATTCACTCGGCAAGTATTTACAAAGCACTGTACTATGACAGGCACTGCTTTAGGCACCGGAGGATTCAGCTATGTTCTGGGAAAACAAAAAACAAAAAACTGTGATCCAGAGCATGTATTCTAGTGGAACATAAACAAATCATTAGGTGCATGGCATGGCATAGTGTTGAAAAAGTTCTAAGAAGAAAATGGAAGGCAAGATAAGAACATAGGCTAGCAGTACCCAATGGAACTTTCTGTGATGATGTATCTGTGTTGTCCAATATGGTAACTATTAGCCACACGCGGCTACTGAGCTTTTGAAATGTGGCTGGTATGACCAAAGTACTGAATTTTTTATTTTATGTCATTTAATTAATTTTAGTTGTCATATATGGCTAGTGACTACTATGTTGGACAGGAATAGAGGGCAACCCAGGTGTGTTCAGTGGGAACCTCACATAGAAAGGGCAGTCAGGGAAGAGGTGACGTTTGGGCAGAGACTGGAACAAAGTGAGGGAGTGACCTAGAACCTGGCCTTTCCCCCAGAGAAGAACGAACCTGGCCTTTCCCCCAGTGCTTACAGCACTGCTGTGGTGCCTCTTTAAAGACAATCACTGGCCATTCTTTACAGTCTCTTCTGAAGTATTTTAAGATCTGAGTGCTCCAGAGGATATTCAGACATAATCTAACTTGTAGGAAGAAAAAGGTTGCCTAGTGGCCTGACATGGTACCTTATCCTCCCCAATGAACTAGTTTACTTTATTTGAACACATAACAAAAATTATCTGTTGCCTCAGCAGACAGGAAATTCAGCATTAAATGCTCAACAGCAATAATGAAAATACCTTAAGGTTTTGGTATAACTATCTCTGTTTTCTCTACATTGTTCTGCATTTTTATTGTGCTTATCCCATTGTATTGGTTTCTTCTACTTCAAACATTTTTGGAGTAGAAAGCATATGAGTTATAATCACATCAAATGGTTAAAATGATGCTTAATTACTGTTTGTTTTAAACAAAGTCTTAATAAAAATCCTTATTAAGGCATGGAATTTGAGAGTTTAAGAGGTATGAAAGCTCTTCTAACGATTCACCCTTATTCCATGAAAAACACTGAGCCCAGACTGGGCGCGGTGGCTCACGTCTGTAATCCCAGCAGATTGGTAGGCCGAGGCGGGTGGATCACCTAAGATCCACCTGGCCAACATAGTGAAACCCCATCTCTATAAAAAATGTGAAACCCCATCTCTATTAAAAATACAAAAATTAGCCGGGTGTGATGGCAGGTGCTTGTAATCCCAGCTACTCTGAAGGCTGAGGCAGGAGAATCGCTTGAACCCAGGAGGCAGAGGTTGCAGTGAGCCGAGATTGTGCCACTGCATTGCAGCCTGGGCAGCAAAGTGAGATTCTGTCTCAAAAAAGAAAGAAAGAAAACACTGAGCCCAAAGGATCTGATGAAGCACAAAAAATAGGAAGAACCCAGCTAAACATATTAGAACTGACTGAGAAGTGTCTCTCAAACTACTGCTGCATATTCCAGCAGCAAAGAGTCTTAGAGAGTAGATTCAATTAGAAAAGAGGAGCTCACAGGAGGCCAGGCAACCCAGAAGTGCCCAGCCAGGAGAAACCAGTTTCCATGTTGCATATGGCTCAAAAGTTAATAGGAGACATTAGGTCGCCCTGACAGACGCAAGCCTGATCCTTGAAAGGGCAGATGTACTCATAAAAGGCCAAAAGAAGTTAAGAGTGTGGGCTCCTGAGCTGGACCAACTCTGCCACTTACTGTGTGACATTGGGCAAATTACATAACATTCTGTGACTCCATTTTGTCATCTGTAAAATGGGGATAATAATAGCTTCTTTCTCATACTGCCATGAGGCTTAAAAGAGAAAATCTATGTATCACTTGGAACAGACCTTGGTACAAATATAGTAAGTACTCAATGACTGTTGGCTATTACTAGCAGAAAGACGATATGCTTTGGAATCAAATCCATTGGGGTTTAATGCAAATGCATTTGGGTTTAAATCTGCCTCCTATGAAATCTTTGGCAAGGTTTTTAAGTTCTATGTTTCAGTTATCTCATGCGTAAAATGAGAACAATAATATCTACCTTAAAGGTAAGAAGAGCCTAGTCCTAAAAGGCAAGGATATCAGATAAGAGGTGTAAAATTCGTACCAAAATGCCTCGGACACAGTAAATGCTTATTAAATATCAATGCCAATCCTCTTCTCTTCCTACCTTGGAAAGTCTCAGATTGAACACTGGCAAGTTGTTGCTTCCTCTGGTGTAAAGGTTTTCCTTGGACTTATCCAAGACTCAGGTGGCCGTTCACCTCATTATGAGAGCAGCTCCCTACTCATTTGTGAAAGACTCAACCTCCTGCTAGGAAAGGAGTCCTGATATATCTTCTTTCTCATTAAGTCATTAAAAATGTACAAAGACAAACACAGAGAAACTTCTCGAGGCATAGGCTTTTACAGTTTATATTAGCAAAGGATGCAGTTGTTTTTTGTTTTTTTTTTTTCTCTTAACGGGAATTTTTAATTCTTTCTTAACTTCCTTAGTGTTTTCTAGCTTTTAACCTAACTCCCACCCAATTATAAATTCCATCCATTTGGGAAACACAGAATATCTAATTACCAATTTTTGATTCTCATTTTGTATTCTGAAAACCATTTTTCAATAATCATAAAAACAAAAGACATGCATTTTAAAAGAGATTTTTTTTAAAATCGATCACATATTCTTAACTGATTTAATCATCACATTACATGCCTACCGAGTATCATTCAAGTAAATAGCATATCATATTTTCTATACTTCTTAACTAAATATTCTATGATAACCTGGTGTAATACCTACCCCAGGTTTTTCTAAGATAATACCCAATAGCCTATTATTTAGATATATATTTATTTAAAGCCTGGATTTTTTTCTAACCCTGATGGTTTGTAATTTGTACCTCTATTTGCTTAACAAACTCCCTTTTCAACTGTTCAGAGAGTTTTTTTGTATTTTGTGGTTATATATTGAATATGCACAAAAAATTTATGACAAAATATAAGCACAAAATGTAACATTAAAATAAATTCCTGTAGTTTAAGAAAAGGACCAAGACCCACTAGCCTCAAAGGCCTCTATCTGTCCTTCCTCAGTCCTCTCTCTCTCGTTGTACCCTTGGCCACTCCCCAAGGAAACACTATCCTGCATTTTGTATTACCATTTTCTTTATAGTTTACCATATATGTATGTTTCTATAAATAAAATGCTGTTTAATATTGTAATAAAATACTGTTTGTAAAATTCATATGATGAAATCCTTCCATATGCACTCTTTTGCAATTTGCTTTTGGAAATCAACTTTAAATTCCATTTATTCATTCTGATTAATGTAGTTGCAGTTACATTAATGTAGCAGATAAACTGCAGCTACGTTAATGTAGTTTTCATTGTTGTAGTCTACTGGATATATACCTCATATTAATAATCCATTCTCCTGACAATGGATGATTGGATTGTTTCCAGTATTTTGCTATTATAAACAATGTAGCTATGAACACTCTTGGGCATATCACTTAGGCTAGTACTTTTCAAAATACATTTGCTGAAGGAAGAGTTTTCTTTCTTTCTTTCTTTTTTTTTGAGATGTTGTCTTGTTCTGTCTCCCAGGCTGGAGTCCAGTGGTGTGATCTCCGCTCACTGCAACCTCCACCTCCCAGGTTCAAGTGATTCTCCTACCTCAGTCTCCTGAGTAGCTGGGATTACAGGCATGCGCCACCACGCCCAGCTGATTTTTGTATTTTTAGTAGAGATGGGATTACACCTTGTTAGGCAGGCTGGTCTTGAACTCCTGACCTCAGGTGATCAGCCTGCCTTGGCCTCCCAAAGTGCTGGGATTACAGGCATGAGCTGCCGCTCCCAGCCTGGGAGAGTTTTACTTCTAATCATTGTGGGCTAATGCTTTTTATTTGTGAAATACAATAAAATAAATTACTATTTGCATATTCCTACTATGCAATCCAACCATTCCACTCTTAGGTATTTATTTATTCAAGAAAGCATGTGATCACATAAAGATTTATACACAAATTTCATAGCAGCCAAAATGTAAACAATTGAAATATCCATCAATTGATGAATAAAAAACAAAGTTGTGGCATATCCATACAATGGAATACTAATCGGCAATAAAAAGGAGTAAACTATTGATATATCCAACAACGTGGCTGAATTGCAAAATATTATGCTAAGTAAAATAAGCCAGACAAAAGCAAGAGTACATTCAGTAAAATTCGATTTACATGAAATTCTAGAGAATGTAAACGAATCTATAGTGACAATACGCAGATCAGTGGTTGCACTGGGGAGGGGACAGGAGTGGAGGATTATGAAGGGATATGGAGGGGCAAATGGGAGAGATTACAAAAGGACGAGAAAATATTTTAGAGAGTGATGGATATGTTCATTATCTTAGTTGTGTTGATGATTTCACAAGTATATACATATGTCAAAATTGACATATAATAAATTGCACATATTTAAAGAGTGCAATTTGATCAATTATATATCAACAAAGCTGTAAAATCATAAATATTAGAAAAATATGAGAAAAAAGCACAAAATACAAGCCTCAATATTTCCATCATAAAATTTGACATAAAATTATATTTCAATAAATTTAATTAGAAGACAAGAGATTACAAAAACTGTACTATTATTCACTGAAAGCATGATTCATATAAACTACTTATCTTGCTGCAGACCTGTAGGAAATCATTTGCAAACCAGCACTGGCCCCCTGGTACAATTTGAGTAGCATTATCCTAAGCCACATGTGCAAGAGTTTCTCAAGCAGTGGTTCTCAACCTTAGGAACCCATTAGAATCACTTGGGGAGCTTTTTAAAAATGAAGACATAGAGATTCCATCTCCAAATATTCTGAGTTAACGAATTTGGCAAAGAGATTCCCAAATATTCTCGGTTCAAGGGACACTACTAGGTGGCTCAATTTTTTCAGGGTTCTAGGCACCCCTAGAACAAATTCCTAACAATTCCATTTAAGTAGTTAGGTCCAAAAACCTCAACAAGTCTTTTTGTCCTAACAATGCAGTAGCTGTTTGAAAAATCTGTACGAAAATACCAAAGAAAAAAGTTTTATTTCATTCTTAAATAACCTCAATTACTTATTAATGGAATGTGTGCACTCGTTGGGCACTACACAACTTCTTAAACTTTGGAATCATATTGGACTCTACCACCCTTATTTCCTCTTCTATATTGATTTTCATGATACCTGCTTTTTGTTACAGTAACCACTGAAAACCCAGCTTTGCATAATAGAAAGGGATGCTGCGTGGGGTAACATTGAGACTGAACTGAACTATCTTGAGCCAGTAATTCACATTGTGTTCAACACATGCCAAGTAATACCGTGTTCCCCTTGAACATTTAAGATATCCCATGGTCTTCTGTGAGTTTGCTGTGGTTCCCCAGGGCATCTTGGCATACCATTTGGGAATCACAGGTCTGGGGTAAGGGCCAGGTGTAAGTATTTGCGACATGCTCATTTTGGGAGGCTAATATATGATGCCAGGCTTGAGAAGCATTGCTCTGGAGTGTGGGCAGTGTTGTAGATTACACACAGCTTCAACTCTTCCTGACAAGGCTGAAGAGTTCTCCAAAGTGGCTGTACTAATTCAACTACCACCAGAGGTGTCTAAGGGTTCCTGTTTGTGACTCTACATCCTTATGGTTGTTTTTTAAGACTTAAAAATTTTGGCCGCCCTGGAGAGTGTGAAACAGTATCACCTGGTGCTTCTCATTTGCATTTCCCTGACTACTAATAAAGTTGAGTAGTTTCACATTTTATTGACCATTCACATTTTCACTTTTTATTTTTAAGACAGGGTCTCCTCTGTTGCCCAGGCTAGAGTGCAGTGGCATGATCACAGCTCATTGCAACCTCCACCTCCCAGGCTCAGGCAATCCTCCCACCTCAGCCTCCCAAGTAGCTGGGAACACAGATGCCTGCCACTACACCCAGCCAATTTTTGTATTTTTTGTAGAGACAGGGTTTCACCATGTTGCCCAGGCTAGCCTCAAACTCCTGGGCTCAAGCAATCCACCTGTCTAGGCCTCCCAAAGTGTTGGGATTACAGATGTGAGCCACCACACCCAACCTCACATTTCCACTTCTGCGTAGTTTCTATTCAAGGCTTTTGTTCATTTTTCTCCAGAGTACCTTTTTCCTTTATTAATTTGTCAGTTACATGTATGGCAAGTATCTCCCTCGAGTATTATGGGTTGCTTCTTAACTCATTTTACAGTGCTTTTGATGAAGAGAAGTTCCACGTTCTAAAAGACAGGTTTCTATTTCTTAATGATTTGTTAGTTACATGTCATTGTGCCAGACCCCTATTGACTTTGATAGGGATAGCACCAGGTTTGAGAGGCTAGAGAGACCCAGAGCTGGCAAATGAGACCTAGGGCTTCTCAAGGGGACTTACGTACGCAGCGGTCCAGTGGTGGCATGCTGGATGGGAGAACCACTACTATTTCTAAAAAGTATGCAGTTTATATAGCATTTTTACTTAGCTCCCCTCCTGCAACCTTCACCTGGCAACCCTCCTTTAATCCAAAATGGGCCGGGGGTTCAGATGTTCCTCATAGATAAGGAATCAATCTCTGGGTTGGCCACTCCCAGGTTCCTCAGCTCGGAACTCCAAACACACATTCGTCTTAGATCATAGGGTCATTCTCACGGTATGCTTCGGTTGTTGCTGTCAGGTGTGACTGCCATACATATGTATGGCACATATTTCTCCCAGTGTGTGGATTTTCTCTCCTACTCTTTTAGCAATGTCTTTTGATGAAGTAATTTCCTTGATTTTAAGATGGTTCAATGACCAAACCTTTGCCTTATAGCTAACACTATTTGTAAATCCTTCCCTCCTCCAAGGTCATAAAGCTATTCTCCTGTACTATTTCCAAAAGTTTCAGTTTTGCCTTTTATAATTTAAGTCCCTTAATCTCCCTGAAATTGATTTTTGTGTATGAAGTACAGAGCCATTTCAATTATCTTCTGAATGAATAATCAATTTCCCGTGCACCATTTAATGTATTACCCCTCCTATCCCACTGATGTCGAGTGCCAACTTAGCCATAAATCACACTGACATGAGTGTTTCTGTTTCTAGGCTATCCTATAATGTCCCACTAATGGTCCTAAGATATCTAAGTAGGAGCCAGTTCCCCGGAGACAAAAGGGGTATCTGACATCATCTAAACCTTACTCATTAAGTTATTCTAACTTTGGGCCGGGTGCAGTGGCTCATGCCTGTAATCCCAGCATTTGGGGAGGCTGAGGTGGGCAGATCTCTTGAGCCCAGGAGTTCAAGACCAGCATGGGCAACATGGCGAGACCCCATCTCTACAAAAAATAGAAAAATTAGCCAGGCATGGTGGTGCACACCTGTTGTTCCAGCTACTTGGGAGGCTGAGACGGGAGGACTGCTTGAGCCTGGAAGGTCGAGGCTGCAGTGAGCCAAGATCACACCACTATACTCCAGCCTGGGCAACAGAGTAAGACCCTGCCTCCAAATAAATAAATAAATAAACAACAAACTTTGAAATATCTGCATCATAACTGACATCATTACTAAGGTATCCTAATGGCAATCTATAAATGAAAACAACGTTACTTTGTATAAAAGAAGCAAATACATATCGATGCTGAAGTTTAGTCAGGAATATATAAAACCTAGAATTTTTTCCTTTAATATATATAATTGTTAAAGAAAATATAGGTAATACCAAAAAGCAGAAAAAAAATTACCCCTTGGATTACCTTTTCTCACCTACCCCTATCATTTGGGCAAGTTCAGGACCTCCGGATTTTTTCCCACAATTGCCTACTGGGCCCCCTGAAGTCCTGAACACTTGTTCTTACTCACCAGGTTTTGGGTCTCAAACTAGGACCTGATCTTCTTTCCTGCTGAACCTGGCTCAACCAAACAGACGCCATCTGCCCAGGCTGGCAGCTGTCCATGCTTCCTCTGCCTAAGTCCTCCCGAGGTTCCTAGTTTTCCTTTTTGTTGGCACAGTGATAAATGTCAGGAAATCTTGGGTTCAAAAATGGTGGGCAACCACTGTCCCATAAGTATTATAAATGATCAGTGTTATTTCTGGTGGTTCACATCAGCTTCTTCTGGCTGTGTTAAAAGCAAGTCTCATATTACTAAAGCCGCCAACCAAATACAGAGACTTTAAGAATCAGCATAAGGAAAGTATATGTGCTCAGCAAGCAATCTAAGAGGAGATTGCTTGCTTAGCAGAATATATCTGTTCAGAAGCAACACTTAAATGCACACATTTTCTGAGTATTATAACCAGAAATAAATTCTCCAGATTTTCCATAGATTCTGGTTTTGTTTTTTTTTTAACAGACATGAATAAAATACAGGTAAACTATTTTTTCTGGGTCTTGGCCAATGAGTATCTTTATCATTAAAATGTAAATAAAAGGAAGAAAACTTAAATCATCATAAGTTATATTCTGGGTCCTCAAGTTTGAAAGTAATACATTTCACATTCCATTTCCCAATTAAAAATGAAACCTATCTCAAGGAAGAAAAAATAATTTTCCCCCTAATTTTCCCTGCTCCCACTTTCTTTCTTTCTTTCCACCATCCTCCTTCCCTCTAATATTTATTGAGTGCCTATGCATTTAGGTGCCAAATCGCTGGAATACTAAGGCTTCATTACATTGTATGAAGAAGTCGAGTGGTTTCATTTAAATGCAAGTTTTGTATAAAAGCACATCTATCCTTTTAAAGGACAACTTGTTAAGACATTCATTTGATTCAGCTCAAGAAAATTAACTGAAATCAGCTGAGGCATTGTGACCATACTACAATCCTCCCAGATAAGAGTATCTCAGAGGAAATTATTCTAGCTGGAAGCTCAGAGAAGGAAAGCCTTGTTTCAGAAGAAAGAACCATAGAAAGGAGATTTTCTTTCAGGAAAAAAGTTATTTCATACTATTTCAGAAGAAAAATTACAGTAGGCTCTTTTGAAAGCCAAGATGAAAGTAATGAGGGACCATTCCTGATCTTGCAGTTAGTAGCAAAAAGCAGTATTGACAGGGAGTTACCAACATGACCTCGACTTTCTTAACATTCAGTTGTGACTAGGGTATAGGAAACAGATCAAGAGGCTTTTAGTATTAAGAAAAGAAAAATGTTTCTTGGACATATTGTTTCCTTTGTTCCGTATTTGGACACTTATATTCTTATTGGTTAACAAACTGAATCAACCGTATCTTTTGAATGTGCCTTCTAGTCCTTATGTAAAGTAATGTGATCTTTCACTTGAATTTTTTAAAAACTACCTCAGTCGAATAATCATTATTTATAATAACATTATTCCCTATGTTGCATATAAGGTTCAGTACAATCATTATTTATAATAACATTATTCACTGTTGCAGATAAGGTTCAGTAAAATCATTTATAATAACAACATTATTCCCTATGGTAGCATTGAAGGTTCATAACCTGTCAGCTTCTAAGTAGCATCGCTGCTATTCAAAGCCTGGTGGCCCTCCATCTGTCCACCAAAGATACCATACTATCTACTGCAGAATTGCAGCAAAACACCAGAAACGATGAGCTTGTGAAGAAACATTCATAAAATAATGTGAAACCTTGGCTCTGAACTTACAGAAAGTTAGAAAATATAAAAGTAGTTTAAGGAGAGGGAGCCACGAGCTTGTTTAAGCTCAACTAGAGCAAAACCATCATCCAGTTATCTCTATCCTGGTCAACTGTGGTAGAAGGGAGTGTGAGTTGCCTACACAATATCCACTCTTCCCACTTTCTGATTTTAAAATGTGTTATTTGCAGTGACAACGTCCTCAGCGTAAAGCTTTCCCAACCTCCTTGGTTTCTAGAGGTGTTTAAGGAAATGTAAGCAGAAGTTAAGTGGATGGAAGCCAGGGAAGCTCTTTAAAGCAAACTGATTCAGCTGAGACATACGTACTTTTGCCATTATACTTTCTTCCATCTTGGAACATGGACATAATAGCTAGAGCACCAGTGTGGCAGGCCAGGCCTCACTAACGCAGGCCTCCATAACAACTGTTTCAGTACTGACTGAGTGGTGAAGTTAAATATTAAAAGCTAAAAAAGCCAGTGCCCTTATACAAAGGCTGGAATGTAACAAAAGCCCACCAAGAGTTTTGCCTAGGCCTTCCTGGGCCTTAAAGCATAACAAAATAACAAAGGAATTCTTAACCGGACCCATTTAGGATTAAACGAGTTTTATTTTGTGTCTGAAGAAACTCCCCAGGCCTCCAAAAACAAGTTTATTGGGGGTCTGAAGGAACTCCCCAAACCTCCGTGATTTAGCAGGAGATGTGATAAGGGTAATCACTCCAGCAGCTGGACCCATTTAGATTAAGTAAATTGACTAAGGCTCCAGAGGAAGGTCTTCAGGACTCAGACCTTAGTTATAGATTAAAATAAGTTAATCTCTTACATCTTTGGATGAATGCACACTTACACGTAGACATACAGCTTAGAAGGTATATAAGCTCTGGAAAACTGTAATTTTGAGTTGGTCTGGTGATAATTTCAGGCCTTCCCCCTATAACCGGTTGCAGAAATAAAAACTCTCTCCCCAGTTCATCTACATCTAGTTATTGGGCCACGAGAAATAGCAGCCCAACCCTCAGTTTGGTCTGGGAACACCAGGAGAATCTTGCGGTCATGAGGAGACATTTGGTATGTAAGCCAGTGCCAAGGATGGGAGAAAACAATGTGAGAAGGAACCTGGGGCCCCTGTGACCACGGAGTTGCCAAACAAGCCCTGAACTACTTACCTCTGAACTTCCTTCATGCTTAAGCAACTCTCATTTGAGTTTTCTATAAAATGTGATTGAATCCTAATCCTAAGTGATGTCTTATATAATTTTGCAACTCTAATTATCCTCAACATCTTTTTTTTTTGCCAGAAATTTACAAAAGCTATTAATAAGTTATATTCTCACTCGTAACTTATTTTCTGCCTTGTATTTATACCTCTCTGCAACTCATCCCCCAACGGCCTCAAATTCATGTCTTTATCTCTCTCAGTTCTACCCAAGACCATAGTAATGTTGACTTCTCTTGGGTTTCACAGCATATACTATTAAAAGGGGAAAATGGAATATTAATAAAGGTAGAAATGAGCAGTAAATGCAAAAGTCAACAGCTCGGACTCCGATGTCAAAGGGAAAAAAGGTCATGGAAAATTAAAAGTTAAGAACCCTGTCTACGATCACAACAGGTCCAGTAATTGCTGAAACCAGGGCTTAAATCTAATGACTCTTTTGTGATGTCAGTCTCAGGAAATGCCTGATAGTGAACTGGCAAGAAGGAAGTGGAAGGAGCTTCAGGTTGAGGATGATAGGTTTAGCAACACCCTTGACGGGAGGAGAGAGGTGGACAGTTCTTGTGTACAAACAGCCAGAAGCCGTAAGAGTGGAGGACCATTTTAAGAAGCCCAAAAAACTAATGAGGAAGTGGTAAATAAAATAGGTAGGCTTGAAAGCGTCTCTCAACCACCAGTTAAAAAAAAAAAAAAGAATCGGGGTAAGAGAAGCAGATTAACAAGCAAGAACACTCAGTTACAAAGTAGGATATTCACACAGGCCTGTCAAACTGTACAATGGCTGCTTTTTATTGCCAACTAATGCAACATTCATCCCTGACCCTAACCTTAACTCTGACCATGGAGGACTTTCAGGTTCTTCATTATTTTTGCCAATATTTTTGGAATATATATATAATTCCCATAATCATCCCCTCATAAGAAGATTTACTAAAAAGTCTATGCCGTAAAAACTTTAAGGGTATTTGGTGCTCTCCTCCAAATCATCAGTATAATTTTTTTTTTCTTTTTTCAGATGGAGTTTTGCTCTTGTTGCCCAGGCTGGAGTGCAATGGCACGATCTCAGCTCACCACAACCTCTGCCTCCCAGGTTCAGGCGATTCTTCTGCCTCAGCCTCCCAAGTACCTGGGATTACAGGCATGCGCCACCACACCTGGCTAATTTTGTATTTTTAGTAGAGACGAGGTTTCTCCATATTGGTCAGGCTGGTCTCGAATTCCCCACCTCAGGTGATCCGCCCACCTTGGCCTCCCAAAATGTTGGGATTACAGGCATTAGCCACCGTGCCTGGCAATATATTTTTTTTAATATATGCATGCTTGATACTGAAAGCTTTGTGCTGGAGAGTCACTCACAGCTTGTTCATAAAGGTGAAGGTTAGCAAAGTTCACAATATGTAAAACGGGCATACTGGGACTATAAATCCTAACTCTTGCTGGGTGAAGCCCCCTTTCTGTCTTACTTATTGCTGATCTGTATCATATCATCAAAAAATCTCCTAGCTAGTTTATAATAAGTTATCTTCAGATGTGCGGACTTCAGAAGTGTAATCTATTTCTTGTGGAATACAGTCATAGCCTTAAGCTGTACATATTAATTGGTTGTCAAGGAAATTGTTTCCCCTCTTTTATATGAAGCATCCCTGGTAAAGAGCCAAAATTACTTTGTCAGTTATTTCCTCCACTTTATCACTAAGAAAATATTAAGACTTTTGGTTTCCTTCTTTGGGCCTGATTATAATAAGTTGATAATCATAAGCAGATTATTTTCTTCAAACAATATGAATTTATTTCCAACTTCATATTGTTTAGGCCCAAATATTTCCACCCCAACCCAAAACTCTGCCAATGCTTTTAGCTTCTAGGGAGAATAAGAATTGAAATTCAAGATGCAGACATTTAAAATATAAGTAAAATCTTGAGGCCAGGAGCAGTGGCTTACGCCTGTAATCCCAGCACTTTGGGAGGCCAAGGTAGGCAGACCACCTGAGGTCAGGAGTTCAAGACCAGCCTGGCCAACATGGTGAAACCCCATCTCTACCAAAAATACAAAAATCAGTTGGGCATGGTGAAGCATGCCTGTAATCCCAGCTACTTGGGAGGCTGAGGCATGAGAATCACTTGAACCTGGGAGGCAGAGGTTGCAGTGAGCTGAGATCATGCCACTGCACTCTAGCCTGAGACTCTGTCTCAAAAAAAAAAAAAAAGAAAAGAAAAGTAAAATCTTGAAAAGGAAAGGATGCTTTGCTTTGAATGACTGATGGCTTTTCCCAAGATGAGTAAGTGTGGCTTGTAAATGTCTTTTGTACAATTTTAAAGTTCTTATTTAAGAAAGAAAAGTTGTACATATTCACTTATTTAAGAAAGAAAAGTTGTACATATTCAAGGGGTACAACATGATGATTTGATATACATATACAGTGTATACTGACTACCACAATCAAATTAACATATCCTCACCACCCAGAGTTATCATCTGTGTGTGGTTGCAGTGATGACACTTAAAATCTATCTTCTTATCTAATTTCAAGTAAACACAGTATTGTTAACTATATTCACCATGTTCAACAGAACATTAGATCCACTGAACTTATTCATCTTAAAACTAAAAGTTTGTACACTTTGACTAATATCTCCCCTAATCCCTTACCCCCCAGCCCCTGGCAACCACCATTCTACTCTGTTACTAAGAGTTCAACTTTTTAGATTCCACATATAAGTAAGACAAAACAATATTTTCTTGCTGTGTTTGGCTTATTTTACTTACTATCGTGTCCTCCAGGTTCATTCCTGTTTTTGCAAATGGCAGAATTTCTCTCTTCTTTATGGCTAATAATATTCCATTGCGTATACACACCACATTTTCTTTATTCATTCATTGGTTGACAGATACTTAGGTTGTCTCCATATCTTGGCTACTGTGAATAGTGCTGCTATGAACATGGGGTGCAGATATCTCTTTGAGACACAGATTTCATTTCATCCCAGAAGTGGGATGGCTGAATCATATGGCAACTGTATTTTTAACTTTTTGAAGAACCTCCATACTGTTCTTCGACAATTCCTGTACCAATTGATATTCCCACCAACAATATACAAAGATTCTCTTTTCTCCACATCCTTGCCAACACTTACTATCTCTTGTCATTTTGATAAAAGCCATTATAACAAGTGCAAGGTGATATCTCATGGTGGTTTTGACTTGCATTTCTCTCATGATTAGTGATCTTGGGCAACTTTTCACATGTCTGTCAGTCATTTGTATGTCTTCTTTGGAAAAATGTCCATTCAAGTCCTTTGCCCATTTTTTAATTGGGCTTTTTGTTTTCTTGCTAATGAGTTGTGTGAAATCCTTTATGTGAATTCCTTATATATTTTGGACATTAACTCCTTATCAAACATATGGTTTGCAAATATTTTGTCCCATTCTTAGGCTGTCTTTTAATTTTGCTGATTGTTTCCTTTGTTGTGTAGAAGTTTTTTTAGTTTAACATAGTCCCATTTCATTATTTTTGCATTTGTTGCCTGTGCTTTTATTGTCATTTCCAAAAAAATCATTGCCAAGACCAAGGTCAAGCTTTTCGCTGATGTTTTCTTCCAAGAGTTTTATGATTTCAGATCTCACATTTAATTAAGTCTTTAATTCATTTGAAGTTAATTGTTGTATATGTTGTAAATCAAGGGTCCAATTTCAATCTTTTGCATATAGATACTCAGTTTTCCCAACGCTATTTATTGAAGAGATGATCTTTTCCCCATTGTGTATTCTTGGCACCCTTGTCAAAGATTAGATGACCATATATGTTTGGGTTTATTTCTAGTCTTTCTATTCTGTTCCAGCGGTCCTAGTGGCTGTTTTTTAGGCCAGTTCCATACTATTTTAATTACTAGAGCTTTGTAATGTAGTTTGAAACTAGGAAGTAGTTTGAATCCAGGAAGTGGTTCCTCCAGCTTTGTCCTTCTTTCTCAAGATTGCTTTGGTTACTTGGGGTCTTTTGCGATTCCATACAAATATTAGGATTGTTTTTCTGATATCTGTGAAAAATGCCATTAAAATTTTGATAGCCATTGCATTGAATCTGTATATTGCTTTCAGTAGTATGGACATTTTAACAATATTAATTATTCCACTCTTTGAACAGAGGATACCTTTCCATTTATTTCTGTCTTCTTCAATTTCTAATATTTTTTTTTTTTTTTGGTCTCACTCTGTCACACCAGCTGCAGTACAGTGGCACAATCATGACTTACTGCAGCCTCAAACTCCTGGAATCAGGCAATCCTTCTGCCCCAGCCTTCAATTTCTTTCATTAATATTTTGCAGTTTTCAATGTACAGATCTTTCACCTCCTTGGTATTCCTGAGCTCATTTCATTTCATTTCATTTTTTGAGACGGAGTTTTGCTCTTGCTGCCCAGGTGGGAGTGCAATGGCATGATCTTGGCTGACCACAACCTCCACCTCCTGGTTCAAGTGATTCTCCTACCTCAGCCTCCCGAGTAGCTGGGATTACAGGCATGCACCACCACGCCTGGCTATTTTTTTGTATTTCTAGTAGAGATGGGGTTTCTCCATGTTGGTCAGGCTGGTCTCGAAATCCCAACCTCATGTGATCCGCCCCCATCGGCCTCCCAAAGTGTTGGGTTTACAGGCATAAGCCACCACACCCAGCCTATTTTATTATTTTTGACGCTATTGTAAATAGGATTGTTTTCTTAATTTCTGGATAGTTGTCAGTACACAGAAATGCAACTAATATTTGTATGTTAATTTTGTATCCTGCAACTTTACTGAATTCATTTCTTAGTTCTAACTGTGGAATCTTTAGGGTTCTTTAATACATAAGATCATGACATCTGCAAACAGAGACTATTTAGCTTCTCCCTAATTTGGATGTCTTTTGTTTCTTTTTCTTGCCTAATTGCTCTAGCTAGGACTTCTAGTACTATGTACAACAGAAGTGGTGAGTGTAGGCATCCTACCCTTGTTCTTGGTTTTAGAGGAAAAGCTTTTAGCTTTTCACCATTGAGTATGATGTTAGTTGTGAGCTTGTCATATATGGCCTTTATTATGTTGAGGTATATTCTTTCTATATCTGATTTGTTAATAGTTTTTAATCATGAAAGTATGTTGAATTTTGTCAAATACTTTTTCTGCAACTATTGAGATGATCACATTTTTATCCCTCATCCTGTTAATGTGGTATATCACATTTACTAATTTGCATATATTTGAACCATCCTTGCATCTCAGAGATACAGTTCATTGATCATGGTGTATAATGTTTTCAGTGTGCTGTTGAATTAGGTTTGCTGGTATTTTGTTGAGAACTTTTGCATCTATGTTAATCAGTGATATTGGTCTGGAATTTTCTTGTAGTGTCCTTATCTGGCTTTGGTATGAGAGTGTTGCTGGCCTCATAAAATGAATTTGGAAGTATTCCCTCCTCTCGAATTTCTTGGAAGAGTTTGAGAAGGATTGGTGTTAATTCTTATTTAAACGCATAGTAGAACTCACCAAAGAAGCCATCTGGTTTGGGGTTTTTCTTTGCTGGAGGTTTTTGATTACTGATTTAATCTATTTACTTATTTGGTCATTTATATTTTCTAGTTTTTTATGATTCAGTGTTTGTAGGTTGTTTGTTTCTAGGAATTGATCCATTTCTTCTATGTTATCCAATTTGTAGGCATATAATTATTCACAGTAGTCTCTTATGATTCTATTTATTTGGTATTAGCTATAATACAGGTATACCTCTAATACCTTGCAGGTTCAGTTTCAAACCACCACAACAGAGCAAATATTACAGTAAAACAAGTAATATCCATTTTTTGGTTTCCCAGTGCACATGAAAGTTATATTGACACTATATTGTAGTCTAGTAAGTGTGCAACACCATTATGTCTAAAACAACAATGCACATACCTTAAAAATACTTTGTTGCTAAAAAATGATAATGATCATCTAAGTCTTCAGTGAGTCACAATCTTTTTTGCTGGTAGAAGGTCTTGTTTCATTACTGATGCCTGCTGACTGATCAGGTTGGTGGTTGCTGAAGGGTGGGGTGGCTGTGGCAATTTCTTAAAATAGGACGACAAGTTTAAAGCATTGATCGGCTGTTCCTTTCATGAAAGATTTCTCTGTAGTAGGCAACACTGTCTGGCAGCATTTTACCCACAGTAGAACTTTTTTCAAAATTCGAGGCAATCCTCTCAAACTCTGCCACTGGTTATCAACTAAGTTTGTGAAATATTCTACATCTTTTGTTGTCACTTCAACAATGTCCACAGCATCTTCACCAGGAGTAGTTTCCATATTTAAGAAAGATGTTCATCCATAAGAAACAAGTACTCATCCATTCACGTTTTGTCCTCAGATTGAAGCAATTCAGTCACATCTTCAGGATTCACTTCTAATTCTAGCTCTCTTGCTTTTTCCACCACATCTGCAGTTCCTTCCTCCACTGAAGTCTTGAACCCCTCAAAATCATCCACCTTTACCAATAATCTTAGCTAGATCTTCTGGATAACTTGCTGCAGCCCCTAGATCAGCATTTGCTGCTTATTTGCACTTTTACGTAATAGAGATGGCTTCCTTCCTTAAATCTCATGAACCAGTCTCTGCTAGTATCAAACTCTCCTTCCACGGCACTGCTGTTGTTATAATTCCTGTTATTAATTTCTAATTTTATATCATTATAATCAGAAAAGGTACTGGGGATGATTCCAATCTTCTTAAATTTGTTAAGTCTTGTTTGTGACCCAACATATAACCTAGCCCTTGCAAATGTTCCATGTGTCCTTGAGAAGAATGTGTATTCTGCTGTTATTGGATGAGATGCTCTGTGTATGTTTGTTAGGTCCACTTGATCTATAATATTATTCAGGCCACTGTTTCCTCATTGATTTTCTCTCTGGATGATCTATCCATTGTTGAAAGTGGTACTGAGGCATCCTGCTATTGTTGTATTGCTGTCTGTTTTTTCCCTTCAGGTCTGTTAATATTTGCTTTATGTATTAAGGTGCTTCAATATTGGGTGCATATATATTTATAATTGTTATATCCTCTTGATGAACTGGCCTCTTTATTATTATATAGTGATCTTCTTTGTCTTCTGTGACAGATTTTGACTGAAAGTCTATTTAGTCTGATATAAATAAAGCCACTCCTGCTCTCTTTTGATTACTATTTGCATGGAATATTTTTTTCCATCCCTTTACTTTCAGTGTATGTATGTCCTTAAGTCTAAAGTGAATTTCTTAGGATATTGTTAGATCTTGGGTTTTCTTTTAATCCATTTGGCCACTCTTTATATTTTGGTTGGGGAATTCAATCCATTTATATTTAAAATAATTATTGAGAGTTAATGACTTAACTATTCTGTTCTGTTTCGCAGTTCATTTGTTCCTTTCTTCCTCTCTTACAGTCTTCCTTCGTGACTTAAAATTTTTTTTGTAGGGGTATGCTTTGATTCATTTCTTTATCTTCTGTGTTTCTACTAAAGATAAGTTCTTTGAGGTTACCATGGACCTTACATAAAACATAACATTCTGTTTAAACTGGTAACAACTTCAATTACAAACACAAATTCTACACTTGCCAGGAGCAGTGGCTCACACCTGTAATCCCAGCACCTTGGGAGGCCGAGGTGAGCAGATCACCCAAGGTCAGGAGTTGGAGACCAACCTGGCCAACATGGTGAAACCCTGTCTCTACTACAAATACAAAAATTAGCCTGGCGTGGTGGTGCACACCTGTAGTCCCAGCTACTCGGGAGGATGAGGCAGGAGAATCTCTTGAACCCAGGAGGCAGAGGTTGCAGTGAGCCGAGATTGCACCACTGCATTCCAGTCTGGGTAACAGAGCAATACCCTGTCTCAAAAAAAAAAAAAAAAAAAAAAAATTACTACACTGTTACTTATCCCCACCCACCATTCTATGCTGTTGATGTCACACTTTACACCTTTTTATACTGTGTATTCATCAATAAATTATGCAGGTATAGTGATTTTTAATATTTTTGTCTTTTAACTTTTATACTACAGCTAAACTTCTAATGTCTAGTTATACATGGTTGGTCTGCCTGACGTTATTTAACCCTTAACCTTCTGCACAATTCTCTTCGGTTTTCACCTTATGTCTCACCCCATTTCTGATCTGCCATTATATCCAATATTGACAGGGCAAGGAAAGGGAGTAGGAGGAAGTGGAGGAGAAGAAGAGAAAGACATTACCACAGGCTAGTTAACAGTGAGGTAAAGCTCAGCAGATGGTGAGTTTGTTTGCACATTGTCTGGTAACTCTGAAACTTAAAACCTGTCAGGGGACCGGGCGCGGTGGCTCACGCCTGTAATCCCAGCACTTTGGGACACTGAGGCCGGCGGATCACGAGGTCAGGAGATCGAGACCATCCTGGCCAACATGGTGAAACCCCGTCTCTACTAAAAATACAAAAAATTAGCCGGGTATGGTGGCGGGCGCCTGTAGTCCCAGCTACTCGGGAGGCTGAGGCAGGAGAATGGTGTGAACCCAGGAGACGGAGCTTGCAGTGAGCTGAGATCCCCCCGCTGCACTCCAGCCTGGGTGACAAAGCGAGATTCCATCTCAAAAAAAAAAAAAAAAAAAAAAAAAAAAAAAAAAAAAAAAAAAAAAAAAACCTGTCAGAATGACTCTGACAGAGCAATAGAAGTTAAATGTCATGGAACTATTTCTCAGGGTTATTCCTCCTTAAAGGCACATTCTTCTTAAGTTCTAACTGCATGTCCTCAATAAGCTGCTTTCAGATCCATTGTTGAATTTCCTCAGGTAAAACTATGAGCCTAAGGGCAAAGCTTTTCCTATCAGGCTTCATGAGAAAATAAAAATTATAAACTTGAAAATGTTTTAATTAGGCCTTAGTTAAAATTAAAGAAAGAACTCGTGTGTGATAAAGATACTTAGTGAGAAGGTTCAAGAAAAATAACTTTGATACTGGCTATTTAAGAATTCAGGATGCACCAGCCTGGCCAACATGGTGAAACCCCGTCTCTACTAAAAACATACAAAAATTAGCCAGGCATAGTGGTGGGCGCCTGTAGTCCCAGGTACTCCGAGGCTGAGGCATGAGAATCACTTGAGCCCACAAGGTGGACATTGTAGTGAGCCGAGATCGCACCACTGCACTCCATCCTGGGCAACAGAGTGAGATTCTGTTTCAAAAAAAAAAAAAGAATTCAAGATTCAGTGTCAAAAACACTAAGTTAAGAAGTACTTTTATTTGATGGTCTTCAGAGCCCAGTGAACAAAGAACACTTAGGCAACAGACACAAATTTCTGCCTTAAGTTTAAATGTGCACATACTCTGTCTCTCATCAAATTAGTAAGTAGCTCGTAAATGTTGGCAAGTAATGTTACAGAACATCTATGGGTTTTGAACTGTAAACTTAAGACTATGTATTTTGTTACAGAAAACTGAATTTCTTACAATGTATATGATAAATATTTACATAAAGTTGTAAACTATGTTTGACACAGAAAATTGGTTTTATTCATTCTTGTCATAATTAACTGAATGTCTATGGTGTACTCACTAATCTTGTAACCAATCTCACCAGTATATAAACTATCTAGAGTCTTGTGCTAGTTGGAAAAATACCTAGACTTACATATGAAGACATTTTACTCCCAGTTAAATAGTAAATAAAATTGAATTTATAGTTGGCCGGCCACTGTGGCTTATGCCTGTAATCCCAGCACTTTGAGAGGCTGGTGGATCACGTGAGGTCAGGAGTTCAAGACCAGCCCGGCCAACATGGTGAAACCCCGTCTCTACAAAAATACAAAAATTAGCCGGGCATGATGGCAGGTATCTGTAATCCCAGCTATTCAGGAGGCTGAGGTGGGATAATTGCTTGAACCCAGGAGGTGGAGGTTGCAGTGAGCTGAGATTGTGCCACTGCACTCCAGCCTGGGCAACAGAGACAGACTGTCTCAAAAAAAAAAAAAAAAAAAAAAAGCATTTATAGTAGATTCCAGCCTGCGTGACAGAGTGAGATTCAGTCTCAAAAAACAACAACAACAAAATTTAGATTCAGGGGTACGTGTGCAGGTTTGTTAGATGGATATATTGTGTGATGCTGAGGTTTGGGTTTCTACTGAATCCCTCACCCAAATAATAAACATAGTACCCAATAGGTAGTTCTTGCATCCTTGGCCTTCATTTGGAGTCCCCAGTGTCTACAGTTTCCATAGATTCATTTTTTTCCTTTTATTTGTTTATTTTTTTGAGATGGAGTCTCGCCCTGTTGCCCAGGCTGGAGTGCAATGGCACGATCTCGGCTCACTGCAACCTCCACCTCCCAGGATCAAGCAATTTTCCTGCCTCAGCCTCCTGAGTAGCTGGGATTATAGGAGCGCGCCACCATGCCCAAATAATTTTTGTATTTTTAGTACAGATGGGGTTTCACCATGTTGATCAGGCTGGTCTCGAACCCCTGACCTTGTGATCTGCCCACCTTGGCCTCCCCAAAGTGCTGGGATTATAGACGTGAGCCACCGCGCCCAGCCCATAGATTCATTTTCAAAACCACAATGCATAGTGACATTCTTTCACAAACTCGTCAAGCTGTTTGCCCAAGTGAGCAACATATTGTTTTAATAAAACAACTGTTTGTCCAGATGAGCAAACTGTTTGTCCTGATAAATTGATTTGCAAGACTCTCCTAAAGCAAACAGTGAGTTTATTTATTAATTTACTGTCTTATCTTCCTGGGCACGAATTTCCTGAAACAAAAAGTTAAGTTATATTGACATGGGTGGGCTCAGTTTTAATACTTCACATTCCATGTGTGAATAACAAATGATTAAGAAGACCTGACCTAAATTCAGCCACGGAATTTTAGAGGTGGGTGATTAATCTAAGCCCATAAACTCAGCATAGAAGAAACAGAGACCTAGAGAGTTCAAATAACCTGCCCAAATTCACAGAGCCAGTTAGTGAGAGAGTAGGCAACATAACCCAGATATTCTGGCTCCTAATCCAATGTTCTTTCCATTATACCACTCAGCTCCTATTTTGAAGTCTTTTGGACCTCAAGAAATAGTCTTTTATAACACCTCTAAATGGTTTCCAGCATCTCAAACATTTCCATAAATACAATGCAGAGATTTAAGCAGAGGCACGACATTTGCAAAGCTGTCAAGTCACATCTCACATACTTCGCAATGAAAGAAATCCAGAAATGAATATGGTCTTTTATTTTACATCGTTAAAGACCACAATCACTTTGGTAAAAACGTCCATTCCACCATTTGGTTTTCTGCACTCCATATTTGGAAACAAATAAAAAATAATGCAGAACTTTGACCAGCACTCCAATGTCGTAAGTGTCCCCCTGAAACACCATATAAAGACTTTCTGTTCATTTTATGACTCTTCATCATCTAGAAAGTGTGAAATTTAGACATGTTGGTTTTATGTTTAGATTGCTAAGATAGTGGAAAGATTGATCACACATCACGTAGCAAAAAGCTTCCTACTGCTTAAGGTTCTGTGGTCCACTAGCCACGTGTGACCACTTAAATTTAAATGAATTAAAACAAAAGTCAAAACTCAGTTCTTCACTCATATATTTTTACAGTAGAAACAGCTGTGTACTTTCAGCAATGTTTTAGGGGTATGTTGTATGTGGCCACCTCACTGTTGAATGTACATCACTCTAGTAAATGTGCATCATTAAATAAACCACAAAGCAAGGTCAGGATAGGGTAACACAGTCATGAAGAGCCACAGAGTCTCAAGTGTTTTAACACAAAAAAGTTTCATTTGTTCTAACCATGTTCAAAGCAGATGTTTCTGGTCAGGCGAGGCTCTCCTGGAAACACTGTCTCTATGCAGTGATTTGGAGTGACAGGCTCCAGGAGTCGGGGGAGAGTGGATTTTGCCAGTTGTGAGCTAGGTCTGGAAGTGCCGCAGGTCATTCCTCCCTAATCAGTTGGCAGTGTTTAGTCTCCTGGCCCCACACAGATGCAAAGGGGTTGAGAAGACCATCTTCCTATCAACCCAGGGAGAAGATGAAATGGCGTGTTGAGCACAGTGCACTGTCTTTGCTGCTGAAGTGGGCCATCACCCAGACCTCATCACACAAACAGATGAGAATTTGTTTATGGCAAGTCTCGAGATTTTGTAACTGTGGTGGATTCACCACCCCTCCGCATGAAAGGACTATAGACCCCTGTGTCACTGATGCTAGGAGTGGCTGTCTGATTTGGGAGCCCCTCTCCTGCAGGACTGTATGTCCCCAGAGCAGCCATCTGACTTGCTTTGTAAAGTGTGAGTGCCATGATACATGCTGCTTTGAAGCTGAAGCTTTAAGAACCATTGTGTGTGTTTCCATTGTGTTCTTTTTCCGTCTACTAAAACACTAGCAAAACCTCAGGGAGGTGATGTTGTGCCTTCAGCCCACATCTCAGAATGACAGTGACACGGAATAGTGTCTTAGTTACCAGCAATGAATGTACAGCATGAAAGATAAACCTTTATTGTTGTAAGCCCTTAAAATTTTGGGGTTTGTTACCACAGCGCAACTAAGCTGACTAATAAGGTTTCAAAACCATAGCAGTGGATGTGGCTCTTTCGAAATAATCACGAGTATAAATTGCTTATGATTTGTGATTAATAATAAAACATTCCTGTGAATGGTAGAGAATATGACAAAAGCAATAATTTAAATTAGGTACAACCTTTACTTTAGACTTCTTTGCTTGTGAAATTACCTCCCAGGTCACGTGAAAGGGGCTCTACCAGTGGCTTGAAGATGGCAGTCTCTGCTTCCCCTGCCCAATAGTGAAGGCTGCGGCAGGGGTGGAGTTCTTATGGGGTGGTTATGCTCCCATGGTCTCTGGTACTATTGGTGCAGGTACATAAAAGGGTGAAGAGCCATCCACCTGGACAAAGCTTATACATAAAACAGGTTCCTACCAACTGATTTATAAATAACCTTCTGGAATTGAACATATCATATTGAAAATCACAAAATTGGTTCTATAGGCATATAGCTAATAAGAACTAATTTTGACATGTGCTTATAGCTTTTCTATTAAACCATAAAGCACATTTTATGAGTTGAAGATAATTTAGGTGTCATAAACTTTGAATGAAGATCAAGAAAGCAGAGCTAAAAGATGACTTAGTTGTAATTCATCTACCTTTTTCCAAAGTTTCAGGCAAGAGGAGTCCTATCATCCTCACTTTGCTTTTTTGAATACTTTAAGTTTCTTTGCCATTATTCTAAGCAAATTCTCATTAGGTCTTCATCAAGGAAAGAAAACAATTATTTTGGCTGGGCGTGGTGTGGCTCACGCCTGTAATCCCAGCACTTTGGTAGGGTGAGGTGGGTGGATCACGAGGTCAGGAGTTCAAGACCAGCCTGGCCAACACGGTGAAACCCCGTCTCTAATAAAAATACAAAAATTAGCTGGGTGTGGTGGCATGCATCTGTAATCCCAGCTACTCAGGAGGCTGAGGCAGGAGAATCGCTTGAACCCAGAAGGTGGAAGTTGCAGTGAGCCAAGATCATTCCACTGCACTCCAGCCTGATGACAGAGCGAGACTCCATCTCAAAAACAAAAAAAAGAAAACAATTATTTTCCATATATCCTTTTGGTTACAGGCAATGCCTGACTATTCAAGGCCATAGAGCAGCAAAAAACATCAGTGTTGGCATGAAATCAAATCAACAAATATGTTTTTTCCTTGAGAGACACTAAATTAGATACTATGATAGATGATTAAACACTTCACAGCACCCTAAATTCTCAGCCTTCTTCAACTGACCACTGCCATGCCAGACTAGAATGGCTACAATAGGGATGGTGCCATGTTTGAGAGGCCAAAGAAGAGACCTGGAGTCAGTAAATGAGACAGGGTTTACTGAGAGGATTTACATACAGGGTGGTCCAGTGATGACAGGCTGGACCAAGAACAGCAACTGCTTGTAAAAAGCATGCGGTTTATACAGCATTTTTGTTTAGCACCCGTAGCAACCTCTATCTAACCAAAAACAAAGGGCCTCAATCCCCTATATGGCCTGTGTTCCACAGGATGGGCTGAGGGTTCAGATGTTACTCATAGATAAGGAATGACTCTCCCAATCGGCCACTCCTGGATTTATTAGCTGAGAACTCTGAACACACATTCTTCTTAGGCTACAGGGTCATCCTCAGGTTATGCTTAAATTTTGCTGTCAGGTGCATCTGCCATGCAAGGTCATTCTCAGAGCAAGCTTAAGTTAGTTAGTGCTGTCAGCTGTGTCTGCCATACAACTACAAAAATCAATATTCCTTTTTAAAAAATATTAGTAGGCTAGGAATGGTGGCTCACGCCTGTAATCCCAGCCCTTCGGAAGGCCAAGGTGGGCAGATCACAAGGTCAGGAGTTCGAGACGAGCCTGGCCAACATGGTGAAACCCCATCTCTACTAAAAATACAAAAATTAGCTGGGCATGATGGCACATGCACCTATAATCTCAGCTACTAGGGAGGCTGAGGCAGGAGAATCGCTTGAACCAGAGGTTGCAGTGAGCCAAGATCGTGCCACTGTACTGCAATTCAGCCTGATGACACAGCAAGACTCTGTATCAATAAAAAATTTGTTTTAAAAATAACTATTAGTAAAATGGCCTAAAAGCCTGTAGAAACACAGAGAGATAAAATTAAGAAACCTAAGACCAGGTGTGGTGGCTCATGCCTGTAATCCCAGGATTTGGGAGGCCAAGGAGGGAGGATCACTTAAGACCAGGAGTTTGAGACCAGCCTGGGCAACAAAGCAAGACTCTGTCTCTACAAAACATTAAAAAAAAAAAAAAAATTTAGCTGAGTGCACTGGTGCACACCTGTAGTTCCAGCTAATCTGGAGGCTGAGGTGGAAGGATTGCTTGAGTCTAGAAGGTCAAGGTTGCAGTGATCTCTGATCATATCACTGCACTCCAGCCTGGGCAACAGAGCAAGACACTCTCTCTTAAAAAAGAAGAAAAAAAAGAAAAAAGAAACTTGAATTTTCTAATCCAGTAGACAAACAAAGCTCTGTAATATTCACCAAATTTCATGATAAATTGTAATAATGCTTTTAATTTTCTTTTATTTCTAACCCTTTGATTTTCTCAAAGCAATTTCTCATACTTTTATAAATAAAAATACTACCATTATGTATTTGCCAGTAAATATTTATTACGCATAATGCCAGACAGTAGGGAATGCAAAGATCCTTTTCTCTGGAAGTAAATCATCTGCTCAGGACAGAAATTTACATATAAAAAAATTTAGAAAACAGCCGGGCATGGTGGCTCATGCCTATATTCCCAGTACATTGGGACACCAAGGTGGGCGGATCACTTGAGGTCAGGAGTTTGAGACCTACCTGGCCAACATGGTGAAAGCCCATCTCTACTAAAAATACAAAAATTACCTGGGCATGATGATGCCCACCTGTAATCCCAGCTACTAGAGAGGCTGAGGCAGGAGAACGCCTGGACCCGGGAGGTGGAGGTTGCAGTGAGCTGAGATTGCGCCATTGTACTCCAGCCTGGACAACAGAGCAAGACTCTGTCTCAAAAAAAAAAAAAAAGAAAACCATACAATACAATACAGAATGCAATGGTCTGTGCCATAGGAAATCAGGTTTTTCTGCTTCCCATAAAACCAAAAGGATACATTCTGATATTTACCACTACCTTTCTGAACTTGGTTTACAATGAACAGTTTCCTGTTTTACATTGATATTCTTTAAATTCTGCTTTATTTGCAATGGAATAAATTCAGGTAGATCTAACAAGCATACCCTGACAGTTTTTCATTTCTAGCAGCTAACTAAAAGCAGCTGCAACATTAGTCTTTGTAAACAGAATGCATCTTAGAGCAATTACTATCACAATTCTGCCAGACACCATGGTTTTATGGCGCAGACAAATCAGCTGACTACTTCTTTCCCTGCAATCTGCTGCACAGGGGCTTCTAGATCAGCTTTTGCTTTTGCTGAATTGATGAGGTACACATAGGCATAAGGAGAAAAATTTAATTGCGCTAAAATTACATAGGTCAGTGTTTTTCTCTGTTAAAATTAGAATAAGCAAATTCCAATTATAAGCAACAGTTGCTCAGAAAATCTAATTATGTTTCAAAAGCCAGTGAGGGAAAAAATGATATTTTCTGATAGAATCACTAGCTTAGCTGAATTTGAAAATGCACTTAAAATATTACCCTTCATATAGAGCATAAGATAACCAGTTGTTTTATTGCATTTATATGCATAAAATGAGAGGCTCCTGCTAGTAACTTTTAATGATTTCAAATGTTAATTGGAGAAAAAAAATCAAGTTTAAAAATAAATTGTTTTCATTTTGTAGCCAGAACTATAATACACCATGGCATTAAATATGACAAATTTACAGTAAAAAGTAAATTTTTTTTTTTTTTTTTTGAGACAGAGTCTCGCTCTGTTGCCCAGGCGGGAGTGTAGTGGCGTGATCTCGGCTCACTGCAACCTCTGCCTCCCGGGTTCAAGCAATTCTCCTGCCTCAGCCTCCCCAGTAGCTAGGATTACAGGCACATGCCACCACTCTCAGCTAATTTTTGTATTTTTGGTAGACACAGGGTTTCACTATTGTTGGGCAGGCTGGTCTTGAACTCCTGACCTCATGTGGTCCACCCCCCTCGGCCTCCCAAACTGTTGGGATTACAGGCGTGAGCCACTCCTCCTGGCCAAAAGTGGAATTTTTTTATAAGCACCTCTTTAGTATTTTTATGCACGTCTCCAAACGTCAAAAACATTCTTAAGTTAATTTCTAGTTCCATTGTAAAAAGTAATATTTCCATTTCTGGGTAAAGATGGATTGAAAAATATATTTATTTTTATTCTCTCCTGAAACTCCTCTAAAGATATAATTAAAAAAAAAAAAACTGGTGCCCACAAGAGAATGTGATAGGAAAGAGCAGTAATAAACTGTTAAAAGCTGGGATACAGATGGGTGAGGAGTGACTGATGCTGCAGACCTAAGAAAGCAAATGCTCCTTAATGAATATCATCATCACAGGGTTAAATGAGATAATATATGTTACAAAACCAGTATCCAAGAAATGCTGGCTTTTATTATTAACAAAATGTTTACAAAGTGTGATGTTCTGGAAGGCAGAATAACATTTTTGAACTAGTGAGCAGAGGATTTAAGAATCAGGTTAGGAGAAAAATGTAACTTAGCAAGACCAGAGCTGGGTGTTACTCAAGAAAAAGGCTTATTTTAGAATTTTAGACTCTTCAAGGGAGCCATGCTCTTCCAGTTAAGACTAGGGTAACTTTGCCGAGGAAATCCTTTGAAGAAGACAATGAAGAGAACCAAGGGAGGGTATCTTTGGAAATCCAATAAAGTTGAGAAATTAAAAATTTGACCACGGGAAACACCAAAAAATAGGCCTAATCCCAAATCATAAATAGAGTGTGTACCTGATGCCCATTTTAAGGCCTCTGAGTCCCTCTCTTGATGAAAGGTTAAGTGCAGCTGAGACTCTTCCAGAGGACATTCAAGAAGGCATTCATCCTGAGGAGGTGAAAAACCAGAGCTGGGAAATATGTAGCAGGGAGGTGACTTCAAGGTCCAGGCAGGAAATCCTCTGGATTCTTTGAGAGGAGTCACAGAGCTGATTATTGGACCCAGAAGCTCAGGGACATAGGAGGCCACATCTATACTTAACTGGCTTTGCCACTTCATAAAGGGAGAAAATGAAAGTCTAAAAAATTCAAATCTGGGCTCAGGCTCTGAATAAGCAGGGCTTTGCTTCTTTACCTAGTGCGAGGGGAAATCCTCCACCTTAAATCCTCTTTAGCCTCATGACAAAGTTTTTTTTTTTTTTTTTTTTTTTTTTTTTTTGAGAGGGAGTCTTGCTTTGTTGCCCAAGATGGAGTGCAGCAGCACAATGTTGGCTCACTGCAACGACTGCCTCCCGGGTTCAAGCAGTTCTCCTGCCTCAGCCTCCTGAGTAGCTGGGATTACAGGTGCCTACCACTATGCCCAGCTAATTTTTGTAATTTTAGTAAGATAGGGCTTCACCATGCTGGCCAGGCTGGTCTCAAACTCCTGACCTCAAGTGATCTGCCTGTCTCGGCCTCCCAAAGTGCTAAGATAACAGGCATGAGCCATTGCACCCGGCCCCTGCGACAAAGGTATTAATTACTTCAGTCTAACACACAATCATCACATAATTTTTAAAAATCCTTATTATTGCGATGAAAAATATTTCGCTTATTCCCACAATTTTAGGAAAGTTAGCACACTGGGAATCAAGAAAGTAGAGATTTAGACTCCCTTACTATCCAATCATCACATCATTAGACTTCAAGCACCGGCTAACACAAAGAGGAAGCAAAACAATTTAACTCCAAGTGTTTTTGTCTATTTTAAGAAGGGATCAATATTTTGATGTCAGGTTCAACTTTAGTTAATATGGATTAATACATAATAATACTAAGTTTCTCCTTTGTAATGTATACTTCATCTGGAAATTGATTTTATCATTTATTTAAAATACAAGCATATTCTTGGAATTATTTCTGGTGGAATGGCATCCGGAAACTGGTGTAAATGTGTTTCTCCACAGAACTGCTTCATCACTTGCGGCAGCAGAGCCTGCTGTTTCTTCAGACGCACAGGCAGATGACTTCACACAGATAAATGCAAAGCAGCATTCCTCCCACCGTGTGCAATAACCCCTCTTAAACGATATCTTCTTACACATTGATTTACATGTCAATGGTCTTTAAAGAACTATGAAATATTTAGTGCTCTTTTCGCTTAATACTCCATATGTCCAAAACCTGTCTTATCGTATGTGGAAAAAGGTGGCTGCTCTGTTAAAAGTGCAATGCTGTTTTAACCAAGGAATAGATATTTTCCCTAAAATGAAGTGTGAACTCCTTAAATACAAATGTGACGCAAGAGCCTCACGCGCCACAGCTCAGGGTTCCAAACTGAGGGACGTCCTCCACCAAGAAATGATGCCCGGCCTGCAGTGCGCCAGGACAGCCTGTAGCAGTGCAGAGTAACCCCCAATGTCAGCGTGCGGGACAAATGCCATTTTTACCAACCCAGCCAGCCACCAGGCTTTTGTACAAATTTAGAGGCTGCCCAGACCAACAAGCAGCCACCTGCCTGAGGTTTTAATATTGCTAAGTCATGAGACCCCTGCTTCTATGGTCCATCCACCAGATAGAATAGCCTGGAGCAGTGGCTCCAACTTGAATCAAATGAAAGGCAATCAAATTCTAACCAAGTGAAATCTTGAGCTTAGTTCTGTAAATCATAGACAAATTTGCTGACCTAGCCAACAGGCCAGTCCCCTTTCATCCCATTCCTGCCCTATCTTGGCTTTCTGCCTTTTCCCTGAAACTGTAGCTTAAGTCCCAGCAAGAATTGGAGCCAATCCTGTTCAGCTGCAAAAGGTAGGCACCAAGCCTACGTAAGTGAAGAGCAGGCCCTGTCAAAGTACTCTCCAGGTCAATCAAGTGGAGAATTGATTGATGTCAAGTGGAGAATACTCTGACCAGGGTCTGCTCTTCTTTAACACTCATACCTGGATCTCTTTAATGCTGTGCTCTTACTTTCCTACGGACTGTGTTCAACGGTGATCTCTTCATGTTATGAATGAGTCAGAATTACTCTGAGCTCTGAGGGTGACACATAGAATTTTGAGGGATCCCTACCCTCAATCAGCCTACCATCTAATTAAAGATTTGACTAAATCTTATATAATTACAGCTATCCCAAGAAAAGTATAATTTAAGGAATATTACTGTGTTTCAGTGATTCATACTTCTAGAAATATGCTTTTTTCCTGCTTTTTTCCCCATAAGATTTAAAAAGTAAAAAAAAAAAAAATGCGATAATCACAATCATATTAGCACAAAATAGTCAGGGCCACAGTATGCATACTGCTTTGCAATCTGAATTTGAATTTAATATACATTCTAAACACATGTATTATCACTATTTTTAACAGCTGCAAATAACTTTGGTAAGCTCATCTTTATGGTGGTTCCAATATTTTTATCATTAAAAAGTTTTTGCAATAAATATTTTATATAAATATCTATATTCTACTAAATCATCTTAGCTTTAATAATATGTTTTCTTTATCTTGTTTCGTTTTTTTTTTTTGAACTCAACCCTCTATACCTCCCCTTAACCACCTCCACCCCTCCAGCCACGAAACCATGGTTAGCATCCCAGTGAACATCTTTCACATCTTTTCCTTTGCCTATAGAGTTGTGAACATATACATACATGTTATTGCTTGTCTTACAAAATTTAGATTATACTATACACATTTCTGGGCAACTTGTGTGCTTCATTAAAAAAAAAAAAAGTCCCAGAAACTCCTCCAGATCAACAGATAAAGATCTAACTCAAAATTATACCTATCAGCAAATTGTAAAATAATTTAGAAAATCAAAGACACGATATTTTAGAAACTATAATTCTTTTTCTTTGAGACTGAGTCTAGCTCTGTTGCCCAGGCTGGAGTGCAATGGTGTGATCTTGGCTCACTGCATTCTGCACCTCCCGGGTTCAAGAGATTCTCATGCCTCAGTCTCCCAAGTAGCTTGGATTACAGGTGCGCACCACCACACCCGGCTAATTTATGTATTTCTAGTAGAGACGGGGTTTCATCATGTTGGCCAGGCTGGTCTTGAACTCCTGGCCTCAAGGGATGCACCTGCCTCGGCCTCCCAAAGTGCTGGGATTACAGGCATGAGCCACCGTGCCTGGCCAAAAAACTGTAATTCTTAAAGAATTTTGTAAAGTGATTTAATACTAGATAAAAAACAGTAAGTAACATATAACTACCCTATGACCCAGCAATTACACTCTTGGGAATTCACCCAAGAAAAATGGAATAATGTCCACAAAAAGACTGGTATACAAATGTTTAATAGTACCTTTGTTCCTAATAACTATAAATGAAAAATGACTCAAATGTCCATCAACAGGTAACTGCATAAACAAAAATGTAGGACATTCATACAATGGAGTGCTCTCAGCAATAAAAAGCAACAAATGACAGAGATAAACACAATAACACTGATGAAACTCAAAACCTTTACATTGAGTGAAAGAAGACAACACAAAAGAGTACATACTGTATGATTTGATTTGTATGAAATTCTGGAATAAACACTAATCTACAATTATAGAAATCAAAACAGTAGGATAGAATGATAGAAATCAAAATTTGAGGGCAAGAAACAAGGGACTTTCTCGAGTGATGGAAATGTTCCGTATCTTGATTGACGCAGTGGTTGTACACATGCATGTATACATGTGTCCAAAAACAATTGAACTGTACACTTAGGATCTGAGCATTTTATCATATGTAAGTTATACCTCAATGTAAATGATACCTCAATCATTAAACTGGGAGAAAAATGTTAAGAAAGGAGAAATAGGAACCCTCATACATTACTGCTAGAAATATAAAATGGTGTGGCCACTTTGGAAAATAGTTTGACAATTTCTCAAAAACCATAAAATGAACCAGCAATTCCACTCCTAGGTACCTACTGAAAAGAAATGAAAACGTATGTCCACACAGAGACTTACATGTGAAGTTCACTGGAGCATTATTCATAATAACCAAAAAGTGGAAACAACCTACATGTCCCAAAACTAATGAACAGATACACAAAATGTGGTGCATGCATACAAGGGTATATCATTCAGCAGCAGAGGAACAGAATACTGACACAGGCGACAACATAGATGAACTTTGAAAACATTATGCTTAGTGAAAGCAGTCAGACGCAAAAGTTCACATATGGTACCATCTCATTTATATGAAATGTCCAGAATAGGCAAATCCATTGAAACAAGAAGTAAATTAACGATTGCTTGTGGATAGGGGTAAAAGTGCAAACAGGGATTAACTATAAATGGACATGAGAGATCCTATTAGGAGGAGGAAAATGTTCTAAACCTGAACATTTATCGTTATGTTATGGTTGCATCACTTAGTAAAGCTATTAAAAATTATTGAACACTAAAATCATCTTGAAATAGGTGATTTTTATGACATATAAAATATATTTCAATAAAGTTGTTTTTAAAAAGTTAAGGAAAAAATTGGGGGATCTTTCCAACTTATTTGGAACAGTAATCTAAGGATGTTAAAAGTTTAGAATGGGCTGGGATTGGTGGCTCATGCCTGTGTCTCAGCACTTTGGGGAGGCCGAGGCGGGTGGATCACCTGAGGTCAGCAGTTGGACAGCAGCCTGGCCAACATGGTGAAACCCCGTCTCTACTAAAAATACGAGAATTAGCTGGGCTTGGTGGCGTGCACCTGAAATCCCAGCTACTCAGGAGGCTGAAGCAGGAAAATCGCTTGAACCTGGGAGGCAGAGGTTGCAGTGCACGAAGATCGTGACACTGCACTCCAGCCCAGGTGACAGAGCAAAACCCCATTTTGGAAGAAAGAAAAAAAAAAAGCTTAGTATGTGTTAGAAACACAAGGTAAAAAGAAGAAAAGGGAAAGTAGTGTAGATTGTTGAATCTCCCCTCAAATGCTTTTTCGGATATCCATTCATGCATTCATTCTTTGTCCTGCCAGAATGCAGGGGATAAACTACTAAACGAAATAAGCATGATCTACCTTGTGCTTACACATTAAAAAGAGAAAACAGACCCCAAAAGGTCAACTAATAAATGCTTGCAAATAATAAATGCTAGAAAATGAAGAGGAAAAAATCAATAGTTTTGTCTTATAGTAACAATAACCACATAGAATGGGGAATTTTAAAATTCTACTTACAAGAAACTATAAAATATTTAGGAAAGGTATACATCCTACATGAAAAAGACAACAGAACGCATATTTAAAATACTAAAAGAAGGTTTGAATAAATGGAAATATATACATTTCATGTTTGTGAATCAGAAGATTCACTCCAATTAGACTGCCAATGAGGTTTTAGAGCTGAATTATTTAAGTGATTTAAAAATACATTTATTGAAAAGTAAAGATCTGGAAATAACTAAGAAAATTATGAATAAAAAAATGAAAGGAATAATTACTATTTAAAAATTTCCACTAAAGACAATGCTTTCACACATTATGATACTGGCCTGTAAATACATCAGTGGAACAGAACAGAAAATCTGGGAAAAGATGTGAATATAGACAAGAGATAGCAACTCATTTCATAGGGCAAAAGAGTTTGATTATGCTGACACAATGGTTAACTGGAAGAAAACAAATAAAGAGTAATCCAATGGATTAAACTTTTGTCTCTTTTTTTTTTTTTTTGGAGACAGGGTCTTGCTGTGTGGTCCAGGCTTGAGTGCAGTAGTGTGAACATTGTGCACTGCAGCCTCAAACTCCCGGGCTCAAGCAATCCTCCCACCTCAGCCTCCCAGGTGGTTGGGACTACAGGTGTACGTCACCACACCTGGCTCAGCGGATTACACTTTAACTGAAAAATACAATACTGAAACTTTAGAAGAAATTTAAGAATATTTATATAACTTACCAACTGGCAGATGTTTTTGTGTAAAACAAAAAATAATGACACTAAAAAGGAAAAACTAGATACATCTGACTCTGTACCCATCCTACATTTTATAAGACAAAAAATACATAAAGCCCACAGAGAAAGAGTACAGAAGGGAAAGCTATTTTCAAGACAAAGGGATAATATTTATAATAGACAAAGATCTCCTATGAATTCATAGGGAAAACAATGAACTCTCCAAAACAAAAATGTGATGATGCCTTTTTATTTCTGTCATAAACAAGATTACAATATGTTCGAGATTATTATGTAAAAGCTGTCTCAGAACTCTGTGGGAAGAAGCAGAGTGCTGTCTTGTTTTGTTTGTTTCAATATGAAAATAGTTTCTGGAAATCTTGGTAAGACATCATTTGTGGAATAAGTAATTCCTAAAGAGTTCACATTCATTTATCCAAAAAATGTTGACTGAATTCCAAAAAGACACAAATTTCTTAGAGAAGTGTTTGATGAACACATTTGGCAACTATATATACGTCTGAATACTTTTTCAGAGATGAAAATCAAAATAAAGTAAGTGGCTAATAATTTCTAGAAAGTTGAAGAATATTGGGTTTAGAGTAAAGAATTGCTGTCTTTGGGTGTTTTTTTCTGTCTTTGAGCTACTGAACTTAGAAGAAGCAAAACTCTAAAGACGTTAAAACTAGGTGAACATGACTCTAGCTGTTATTTTTTTGTTTTCTTTTTTAGAGAACATATACCAGAATGATCATAATGTTAGTTACAGCTCTCATAGATAGCTGAGAAATAAGTGAACATCACGCTTACCTCAGCTACTCAGCAATGAATACTGAGTTATCCAATCAGGTCAGCAAGGCATCACTTTAAGGAATCCAGGTGAAAGTTTCTAGGAGTCGGACAATAGATGGTGGTCAATTAAAACTCTGCCTGGGTCGGGCGCGGTGGCTCAGGCCTGTAATCCCTCCCAAGGAGGCCAAGGCGGGTGGATTGCCTGAGCTCAGGAGTTTGAGACCAGCCTGGGCAACATGGTGAAACCTCGTCTCTACTAAAATACAAAAAAAAAAAACAAAAAACAAATAGCCAGGGGTGGCGGTGTGAGCCTTAGAGGCTGAGGCAGGAGAATTACTTGAACCGGGGAGGCAGAGGTTGCAGTGATCCAAGATCGTGCCACTGCACTCCAGCCTGGTGACAGAGTGAGACACTGTCTCCAAAGAAAAAACAAACAAAAGAAATTCTGCCTCTGCCTGAACACAGCGGGACTCCAGGGCAGTCAGCTGGGAGCTGAGCCGGGTGGTGAACTCAGGCACTTTATATTGTTGGTATTAGTTGGGTTATGCTGTCATCCTGGTGATGTTGGTTTAACAACTGAAAAATGCCTAAAGATAAGAAGGAGAATAGAGGATAGCTTGGCCTAGGGCATCAACTGGAGTTGAGATTAAGATAATTAATGTCTAGCATGGAAACACCTTAAGAACAAAGACCTTATCGGTCTTATTTAGCAGTGGATCCCCAGTTCTGGAACTGTGCCTGGCACATGGTAAGCACACAAAGGAATGGATGAACAACCTGTCCTACTCAGGTCAGCATTTTCTGAGAGTAACATTGACCATTCATAAAAACCCTGGAGGTTTTATGTTTAGTAAACACTCTGGACTCCCCTACAAGTGCATGTCAGGAGTGACAGAGAAGGCCTGTGTCTTGGGAGTTTTCCACTCCTTTAAAACACCTAAAGCTGTGGGAATAGGGGACAAGAGAGAACAAGGTGAATTCAACCACATCTACCTGAAGCCTTGGGAAAGGCTCTAGATTCTGGATCTCTTACTACCTTTTCTCTGGCAGGCTTTTTCTTCACCATCAAAGTGTTAAGATCAGAGATTCAAGTGTGAGTTTAGAGTAAGGGGGCAAAGTAGCTTGCTTGCAAATCAATTTCCCCGCAAGACTCTAAAGTAAGGTTCTTTTGAGTGAAGGAATCTTGTCTTTTCGTCTCTATATAACCAGTATCCGGTATAAAACCAAACTAGCCAGTCCCTATCACAAAAGATCCAGCTACTTGGGAACTCCAATTAACCACAACCTATATCCTTCACTAGCACTGATTCCCTCCTCTTTGGGTAACTGATCATTCTAGACTTACCACATAGATACAAGCCAGACAGCAATGTGTGCATTCGTGCCCGGTCCTGACTGAAGCAAACATAAAAGAAAGGGAGGGAGAGGCAGAGAAAATTGATGCAAAGAAACAAAGAAGGAAAATCTGTCTTACTGTATAATGCTCAATGTCAGCAGTTGATATGTATATATGTATATATCAGCAATGTCATATGTGTATATATATACACACACACACACACATATAGAGAGAGAGAGAGACAAAGTCTTGCTTTGTTACCCAAAGTGCAGTGGCATGATCTTAGCTCAAGGCAACCTCCGCCTCCTGGGTTCAAGTAATTCTCCTGCCTCAGCCTCCCAAGTAGCTAGGACTACAGGTGCACGCCACCATGCCCAGCTAATTTTTATATTTTTAGTAGAGATGGGGTTTCACTATGTTGGCCAGGCTGGTCTCCAGCTCCTGACCTCAAGTGATCCACCCGCCTCGGCCTCCCAAAGTGCTGAGATTATACGTGTGAGCTACTGTGCCTAGCCTAGTTTATAATTGTTAAAACATAAATACACAAACCATCAAAAAAGAAAAGCACTCATATCGCCATTTCAGTCATAGCAGGACTGTAGCATAGCCTTCCTGTGTACTCCAGACAAGGTGCCCCCACTGAGGTACCACAGAAGAAGAATGCCCTGAAGGCTGTGCCTGCGGACTTGAAGTGATAAGGAAAGGAAAGCATCCCCATCTAGCTCTGCATAAGCACACCTAGTGCCACGCTCCCCAGGATCCTAATTTACAATATGATTCCATTTTTAAAACAGCAAAGCTTTATTTCCAGTTCCCACAGCATCGCTATTGGGACCCAGCTGTGATTCCAAGACCCAGGCTGGCAGTCCGGCTACTCCCTGGAACACTGGCAGAGGGAAAAGGGCATGGGACACCAGGCATGTGTTACTAAGTCTCCTGCCTGAACGTGATGTGTGTCGCCTCTGTTTACACTTCATAGGCCCAAACAAGTCAAGTAACCATGTCTGCTTTCAACAGGCGGGAATGTAGATTTTGCCTATTGAGAGGCATCCCCAGGAGGAGCAGTAAACTTCTGAGAACGGTCTATCATAACAGACATCTTTGTCTTGTTCTCAGTTTCGAAGGGAAATTTCTCATCGTTTTGCTATATTTTAAGAATGAATTCGGGCAATTAACTATTAAATCTTATATTTGAAGGTCAGGTCACTTAAACTCCTTGGGGTCTGAAAAATGACAGTATTGGCTAGATCAAGGCTTCTCAACCTCGGCAGCAGTGACACACTGGTGTAGGGGCTGTCCTGTGCACTGCAGCGTTCTTGGCAGCATTCCTGACCTCTATCCCTAGATGCCAGCAGCGCCCACCCCAGTTGTGACCAAAAGTATCTCCGGAAATAACCAAACGTCTCCCTGGTTGAGAACCACTGGACCAGAGAATCGCTAATGTCATTTCAAACTCTGAAATTCAATGCTCCGCTAATCTCTCCTCAAACTGATAAAGACCCTCTGCCGAATTTTGGTTACACAAAATTATGCCAGCCCAAGTAAGAACTCTACAATCCATACCGTGGCATTGCATAAAAAATACTTCACCTGCTGAGGACATAGAATCTAGATCCACAAGCCTTCTAATACGCTAACTACAGTTCTATAATCTTTAAAGAGTTGAGTACAATGCAGAGAAATGACTAAATAATATTCTTGGAGAAGGTGGGGAATCGGGTCTTTTTATATAAGTAATGTTTAGGCTCCAGCCCAAGAAGGTTTTGTTCATAAGTGGTTTAGACATATTTTATTTATTGAATGTATATCCTGCCTCATTCCAAAAAGCATTTAAGGCAGCTTACAAAGAGGCATACAAAATAAAATGGAAAGGAAGTAAGAAAAATAGGGGGAAACAGGTAAGGAACAGAGAAAACAAATACGCCAATCCAAAAAGTCAATACCATTTCTGTGACTCCAGCAGCTATTTTTTCTTTCTCAGAGCATGAAACTGAGCTCAGAATTTCAGGATGCCTAAGAGAAAGCTGGAAATAAATAATTAATTTGCCTTCTCAGAGAAGGGAATTATTTGCTAGTGAAACAAGGTTTTTCTTAGGATTAAACTCAGGGACAGGTTTCATGTGGGCCCTGTGTGGGGAACAAGTGTGAAAAGGACCCATGTCAATTCCATATTCTCGCCTCTACAGTGTCACAGCTAAGCCTGTTCTTATATGAACTTTAAATATAATTTAAAAGCGTAACTTTGAAACACAGTTTGGTGAAAGTATCTTGGGGGCCAGGCGCAGTGGCTCATGCCTATAATCCCAGCACTTTGGGAGGCTGAGGCCGAGGCATGAGGATCACTTGAGCCCAGGAGTTCAAGACCAGCCTGGGCAATACACTGAGACCCTGTCTCAAAAAAAGGAAGTGTATCTTTGGAAGCTAAAGCCACATGGGTAGAACTTTCTAATGAAAGCTGTCCGGAGACCTAGGTGATCCAAAGATAATATATCATTTTCCTACAGAAATAATTTTTCAAAGTATGGTTAGCAGAGAAAACTTTTCTTCAAAGAGAACCTTCTAGAAAAGTCTAATATATAAAATGGGTCCAGGCTGGGCAGTGTCTTACGCCTGTAATCTCAGCACTTTGAGAGGCCGAGGTGGGAGGATCGTTTGAGCCCAGGAGTCTGAGACCAGCCTAGGCAAGATAGTAGAGAGCTCATCTCTACTAAGAAAAAAAAAAAAATTAATGGAAAAAATGGGTCCAGGCCAAGCTGCTTCTTCCCTTCCTTCCACTCTCTCCCCTCCTCAGAAGCCTCAGAGGAGAACTGAATTCTCCTGTGGCAGAATTCAAAAGCCACTAGCCTGAAAATAAAACTTCAAATATCTAGAAAAGATTCAACAGTTCAATAAACATTTATTGTGCTAAGTATCAGAGTAAGTAAATTTTATCTATTATTTTTCTTGAATATAATTTTTCCATTGATCTTTTTACGAGATAATTAACAGTTCCAGGTACAATTCTCCATCAGAGCCTGGAGTGCTCATTGAACCCAGATCCTTAAACTCTGCAGAGTTAATCACAGAGCCACCTTCTGCTATAGAAACTAAAGCTCCTGAGCAGGATCCACGCAGGGGCAAGGCTGTCCCATCTCCTCACAACAGATGTGCACAAAGCAAGGATTTTTCTCAACGGTCCATTTTGTGTTTTTTTGTTTGTTTGTTTGTTTGTTTGAGATGAAGTTTCGCTCCTGTTGCCCAGGCTGGAGTGCAATGGTGTGATCTTGGCTCAATGCAACCCCTGCCTCCTGGGTTCAAGCCATTCTCCTGTCTCAGCCCCCCGAGAAGCTGGGATTACAGGTACCCGCCACAAACACCCGGCTAATATTTTATATTTTTAGTAGAGTCAGGGTTTCACCATGTTGGCCAGGATGGACTCGAACTCCTGACGTCAGATGATCCACCCACCTCGGCCTCCCAAAGTGCAGGGATTACAGGAGTGAGACACCGTGCCTGGCCCTCAATGGTCCATTTTGGATCCACAGTGGACCCGATTAAGACAGTGGTTCACGTCCCAAGTTCCTGCCTTGCTCAGCATGGCTGAGGCAGTTTGGGCCTGAAATGTTTTCATCACAAATGTTATCAGTGATTGACCACTGTTAGGACTTTCTGGTTCCTGTTCTCAGGCAACTGTTCTCACCTCAATCTCAAGGACATGCACCCCACCCTCCCATCCTTTTCCCATGAAGCCCGGGTTGAAACCACTGAGCAGTTGGCTTCCATGCCCTGCCCTGGACCCTCATCTGCCTTTGCCCCTTAGTCTGAACTGAGGCTCTTCAAAGAAATGACTTACCCAAGCCAGGTCTCACCATGTGAGTAGAAAACAAGAAACAAAACAAAATAAAAACACAGAACACAATCTAATATAATTGAAAAAATTAATATAGAACTAGTTAATTTAGAGCAATCTAGTATTTCCCAGTTTACACAAGCAGTTTACATGTTAGAGAATGTCTACTAATGTCTACCAAAATTACCTTTATCAAAGCTGTGTTTTCCTTCTTTGCAAAAGATTGAAAAATAGAAATTAAAAAATATATCCAACTTTCAATAATAGTAGCAAGCACTTATATAGGGCCTACTATGAGCCAGGTTTTGTTTAGGAATGAGATACACAACTGTACACACACACACACACACACACACAGGTATATACACACACACATGCCATCTCCTTTTAACCTTCATGTTACCTATTGAGGACATTATTCCTTTTACAAAGATGAGGGAAGTAATCACAAGGAAGTTAAGAAACTTCACTGAAGTCAAATAGCTAGTAAGTGGTAGGGCTGAGATTTGGTACCAGGAAGCCTGGCTCCAGAATCTGTGCCGATAACCACAACACAAAGCTGTTTCAGGGTTTCCCTCAATCACACAGCACCCAGCAATGGGGAAATTCCTGTCAAATAAGAATGATAGGCCAGGCACGGTAGGTCACGCCTGTCATCTCAGCACTTTGGAGGCCGAGGTGGGCAGATTACCTGAGGTCAGGAGTTTGAGACCAGCCTGGCCAACATGGTGAAGCCCCATTTCAACCAAAAATACAAATACATTTCAACCAAAAATACAAAAATTAGCCAGGCATAGTGGTGTGCACCTGTAGTCCCAACTACTTGGGAGGCTGAGGCAAGAGAATCAGTTGAACCCAGGAAGCAGAGGTTGCAGTGAGCTGAGATCTCACCACTGCACTCCAGCCTGGGTGACAGAGAGACACTCTGTCTCAAAAAAAAAAAAAAAAAAAAAAAAAAAAGAATGATTCTCAGCCACTTCCCAGTTATTGCTATGTGCTCATAGAAAAAGAAACAATTTTTAAGTCTAAGCAAAACACAAATATGTATGAATAAGTTCAGCAAAAACAAATCCTATCATCCACTCTCCAGTCTATCATAAATGCATCATTGCTTTTGCTATCTCAGAATATTGATAAGCATTTTATTTTTCACTTTCATTTCATTCTAACAACAGAAAGCCACAGCATTCTACACTCATGCGTTAGGTAGTAGCTGAAAATATCTGATGATTTCATGATCTAGATAGTCTAAACTTGACTCTGGAAAATAGAAGAGAACATTTATAATTTATGATATGGAATCAGAACCTTCCTGAGTCAACTTAAAACAAGTTAATTATGTTCTTATTATAAAGGCAATACATGTTATGGCGGAAAAATTTAAAACCTTACGTTCTTATTATAAAGGCAATACATGTTATGGTGGAAAAATTTTAAATCTAAGAAACAAAGTTAAAACCCATTACCCAAGGAGAACCAATGCAAACATTTTGTGTATATCTTTTCAATTTTATTTCTATGTTGATACCAGCTACCACTTATTGGGCATCTAAAGATTGTCAGGCACCATGCCACATCCTTACTGATGTTTTCTTATTCAATTTTCACAAAAACCTATGAGGCAAGAGCCACTATTATGCCCTCTTTTTTGTAATTGAGGTTTAGAGAGGTTGAGAATTTGCCTTCAGTCAAAGATTCCAATCCGGAACTACATACAGTACAGGGATTACTGATGCTGTGATCTCAGTGAGGCAGGCGCCTGTCCATAATCCCACATCAGGCACTGCGCTTGGTAGAGGCTTACAAATGTGGACGGGTTTACTCTCTTCTAGTCTTATCCCTTCTTTTCATTTGAATACAGGCTCTCAGGTTTACTTTAACTCAAGCTTTCTCAGCCCGGGCACTACTGACATTTGAGGCTGGATGATTCTTTGCTGTCCTGTGCAGTGTAGGATGGTTAGCAGCACCCCTGGCTTCTACCCACTAGACACCAGAAGCATCCCCCCCAGTTGTGACCATCAAAAATGTCTCCAGATAGCCTGGCATGGTGGCTCACACCTGTAATCCCAGCACTTTGGGAGGCAGAGGCAGGTGGATCACCTCAGGTCAGGAGTTCGAGACCAGCCTGACCAATGTGGTGAAACTCCGTCTTTACTAAAAATACATAAATTAGCCAGGCGTGGTGGCAGGTGCCTGTAATCCCAGCTACTCAGGAGACTAAGGCAGGAGAATCACTTGAACCCAGGAAGCAAAGGCTGCAGTGAGCCAAGATTGCACCACTGCACTCCAGCCTGGGTGACAGAACGAGACTCCGTCTCCAAAAAAAAAATGAAAAATAAAAATAAAAAAAAAATGTTTCCAGACATCGCTAAATGTCCCAGGGAGAAGGAGTAAAGCAGCTCTGGACTGAGAAGTAGGGCAGTTTAATAAAATCTCTGCAATCTCTGCTTTATAGTATGATCAACATGGTCTGTTCACTGAGATAGGCCTTTTTCATAATTCACAGAAACAACTCAATAAAGAGTAACAATAATTTTCCACTTAGAATGAGCCCCTTTAGGACTCCTGAACAGTTCCGCAGGTACTTCTCTATGGTTTTGAGGTGTTCTGCATTTTCTTATCGTGTGTTGCTTTTGAACAGATGAATCCTTGCACATCCTCAAACCCGCCGAGTTATAAATGAGTTTGAGGCAAGGTTTGGTTGCCTCAAACCAAACCCTCTTGATAAATGAGTTTTGACAGAGCATCAACTCAAATACTTTTTTTGTTTGTTTGTTTGTTTGAGACAGAGTCTCGCTCTGTCACCAGGCTGTAGTACAGTGGCGCGATCTCAGCTCACTGCAACCTCCGACTCCCTGGTTCAAGCGATTCTCCTGCCTCAGCCTCCCGAGTAGCTGGAACTATAGGCATGTGCCACCATGTCCAGCTAATTTTTGTTTTGTTTTGTATTGTTTTGAGATGGAGTCTTGCTCTGTCGCCCAGGCTGGAGTGCAGTGGTGCGATCTCGGCTCACTGCAAGCTCAGCCTCCCGGGTTCCCACCATTCTCCTGGCTCAGCCTCCAGAGTAGCTGGGACTACAGGCGCCCGCCACCACGCCCAGCTAATTTTTTTGTATTTTTAGTAGAGACGGGGTTTCACCGTGTTAGCCAGGATGGTCTCGATCTCCTGACCTCGTGATCTGCCCGCCTCGGCCTCCCAAAGTGCTGGGATTACAGGCATGAGCCACCGCACCCGGCCAACTCAAATACTTTTAAAAAAACCTGTCCAGTAAATCCTAGAATCTCTTTTCAAGTATCTCTTCTAGTAACTCTAGTCTTTCCCCTCCTAATATTCCATTTTCCTAATCCATCTTTATTGTAATTCCTCTGAGCTCTCACGTGAACCTCAGGCTCTCAAGGAATACTTTGCCCGATTTATCATGGTCCCTTCTGGATCTTTCTCAAGAGACCTCCCTGTGCTTCAGCTAATTAGGGCAGTGTCAGGCATGGGCATGACCCCAGACGAGCCCCTTCACCCCTGCTGTCAGGACGCGCAGCTGTCAGGGAGCTCATTAAAAATAATTTTGATGAAGAGTACAAACACTGACAATTGGCTCCTGTGACCTTCTAAAATCCATTTTACCTCTTGAATGTTTTTCTTCCAGTAGTCATATTGCTTCCTAGAGTGTTAATGGATTCACTTTTGTCCTTAGAGGCCCTTGAAGAACAAGCTTTCTCTTTAACTATCTATGTGCCGTTGAAAGGGGTTTCTGAATCCAGACTGCAATGTGCCCCATTTGACCCTCACAACTAAGGAAAAGATACGGAGGGACAGGTTATATCTGGCTTTCTCTAAGTACCCTAATTGCCTCTCTAATAAATACCATAAAGTTTCATTTACCTGCAGGAAATAATCCCAATCCATTCACTTTCCTAAGTGCAGTGGAAATTTTGCAGTCTAAAATAATGAATAGTTTGACGCCAATAGAAAAGAGAAAAGAGACAAAGATAGGATTGCATGGTAGTAAACTTTCTTTAGTCTTTCAATTTTGAACCATATATTCTAATTTATTTTCAGTTTACAGGGTGTAAAGAACTGATTTTTAAGTGCACTAATGAGAACTGCGGCATAATAGCATGGCCATTAAAGCCACAAAGATTCCTTTAAAAATATAACAGTAAATCAATACCATCGGTAAACAAGATACATTCTACACATTATCAGGATAATTAACACAAGCTGCTATAATAGACAAATTCGTAAGTCTCAATGATTTAACTCAACATCAGTCTCTTTCTCGCCCAGGTAAAGTTGAAAGTAGACTGGTAGTTCCTCCTCCAACTTATAGCTATGCGATCCGCCATATGCCACTTCCAAGTTCGTTTCACTAAGAGAAGAAAGGAAGAAAGGAAACACACGGGAGGTGGAGGCTGCAGTGAGCTATGATTGTGCTGCTGCACTCCAGCCTGGAAGACAACGTGAGACTCTGCCTTAAAAAAAGGAAAATAAAAAAATAAAATTTGAAATTTCATAGTTATACATTTTGGTTTTAGCATATTTAGTTGAAAAAGACTAGTCCAAAGCTTCATGAACATCTCTTACACATGTGGAATGATAACACAGGGGTCCTGGGTTCTGAGCATTGGCCTGGGAATGGTACTAGTGGATTCTGTTCATGGGCCACTGACTCATACCAGTCTCATGATTCTAACTCAACAAAACGGGAAGGTAGGAAATAGAAAGGGCCACATGGAATATGTGGTGAGCACCAGAATCTATGTTCCAAAGACATGACTACAATACTGGAAAACTGGAAACAGCAATTTTTAATTTTTATCTTTTATATAATAAAAGATTATCAAGCCATTAAAATGTTTTCCAAGAATATTTAATGGCACAGAAACATGCTCATAATACAGTCTTGAGTGAACAAGCAGGATACCAAACTGAATATATACTGTCTTTCTGAAAAGTAAGGATATGCAGGAAAAACACTAGAGGAAAATATCACTTTGTTACCAACAGTTGGCCCTGCAGAGTATGATTATAGGTGATTTAATGTTATTCTCTATACACTTGTTTATTGTCAAATTCTCCACAATAAACATGTATTAGTCTTATAATAAAAATATTATTAAAGAAATAAGAATTTATACCATTCAAATAAAACAGAAGTACGTATCCACCTCAGTACCTAGTACATTAATAAACCCTCAAATGCTGCATAAATTAATGAAAAGAAGGCAGGAAGAATTAAACAATAAAATATTACACTCACATGAAAATCTATTATAATGAAAATCATTCTCAATTAGGTGTGGAGCTAATAAAAAGCAAGTAGAAATACTGGAACAATCCTCAGAACTTAAGACCCCTGCATTATCATTCCACATGTGTAAGAGATATTCATGAGCTTTGGAAGAGTCCTTTTCAACTGAATATGTTAAAACCGTAATTAAAAACTATGACATTTCAAATTTTTTATTTTTTATTTTTTTAAGACAGAGTCTCACTTTGTCTCCCAGGCTGGAGTGCAATGGCACAATCGTAGCTCACTGCACCCTCCACTTCCCAAACTCAAACAATCCTCCTGCCTCAGCCTCCTGAGTGGCTGTGACCACGGGCACACACCACCACACCTGGCTAATTTTTGTTTGTTTTTAGTAGAGCAAGGTCTTGCTATGTTGCCCAGGCTGGTCTCAAACTCCTGAGTTCAAGTGATCCTCCTGCCTCGGCCTGCCAAAATGCGGGGTTTACAGGCATGAGCCACCGTACCCAACCTCAAATTTTAATTTTTAATTAAAGAATCTCCATTTCCTGCCAGGAAAACAAAAATTTGGAAGGATTGGAAGTATAATAGCTAACCTCTATTGATTAATTACCATTAGCCAGGCACTCTGCTTGGCATATCATACTGTTTTTCTTATTTATTCCTCAAAGCCATATTTTGAGGAAAGATGATGCCCATTTTATAGATATGGAAATGGATTCCCATAGAGGTGGAAGAGGATTTGACTTCAGACAGCATCACTCTGGAGCCCATACTTAATCACTGCCCCATGTCACTTATCCATGTCAGTTATTTTTTGGTACCGAAAAATCTTCGCCTATATTATATTCTTCCAAAGACTGTTAATGGAATGTAAGCTTTAAGGAAGTAGAATAGATACAGTAGATTGGCACTCAACATCCATTCCAACTTCCTTCTGATGAGCCTTCTCTCCAGCAGAGGCTGGAATATTAAAACCTGCACATTTCAGACTCCTTTGCAGCTACATTTCTGAGGGTGGTTTAGAATCCACCAATCAGACACATGCCTGTGTCTGATTGGTGGATAAGGGGGTGGATAAGGGGGATGTGAGACTGAGGGATGGCTGTTGCTGCCATCAAGCCTGGTCATGAAGGCACTTCCCTTCTCTGTGATGGTGCTACCAGAAGTTGCAGTGTCCATTCCCTTACTTCATGGGTACTGAAGGGTATGGTAAGGGGCATTCATTTGCTGGTTCTGGAACCTGCAAAAATATCTGCAGTTTCCTGATCTTGGTGGCTTTTTTTTATTATGGCAGTGCTGGTATAACTCTAAAACTGGTAGCTTCCCAATATGAGAAAATTGAACAAAAATTCATGAAAAGTTAGAAAATTATTCAAAAAATATTCATCCAGTGCCTTCTATGCCAGGTGATAGACATGGCATAGGATGACAAATACAATGACAAGTAAAATATACACGTCCCTGCACTTTAAGAAGCTTACCATCTAGTTGAGGAAGCAGAAATTAACAAAATAACTATACGAATTCAATTCTGATTATATTTACAATCTCTGATTGCTCTTCAAGTTCTGCCTGCTTCCATTACTTCTTATTCCTTGGGCAGTGGATACCAACAGGAATTTCTAGAATTCACAATTCACTGAATGTTTAGTCCAGTTTATTGATCTTAACCTTCAAACTAAGGTAAGTTATGATCAGGAGTTTAGCTATCAAATAAAGACAAACTGAAACTGGTAACGATGACAATGTAAAACATCCAAGAATTTCTCGGCCAATGGCTATAATTCAACAATTACAGTAAGTAAAATTATTCTCTCCTAAAGATGAAGAAAAAAAAAACACAGTCCTGATGTCAGTGCTGTGGAAATAATTGGTCATATTGACATACCATTAATGGAGTCTGTGTCTCTGGCTGAATCATATTGATTTCACTAATGTTCTTTCTAGTGTCAGCTCTCTTTCATTTGTTATACGGCATGCCATCTTTCAGCCCAGAGAGATTACTACTCAGCACTATAATGAGCAATGATTCGACAAGGAGTGTTTTCAGGCTCAGATCTTTTACCATGTTGGGGGCTCAGTAAATCATGTTAAAGATTGCATTCAGGTGAGTCTCAAGACATAATGACATTTATATCACTTTTCTTTCCAGATCTAAAGAAGTTATAGGCAATATTAGATATTATTGTGTCATTAAGGCTTCCAGACTAAAGGTTAAGATACTGCTCAGAGAGCCATAGAGTTAACCTATTCTGTATAAATGTGTGTTTTTAATGAAGTTAGATATTTACAAGGTTATATCATAGTCTTGCTGCACATAAAACAAATTTAGATAGCGCTTAAGTACAATTGACATATTATCTACCTTCATGTGTTAAGTTTTAATAAGAGGGGAAAAAACAAAACACATGTGTGTGTATCTGTATATGTGTGTATGATACCTGAAACTTAATAAAAAAAGTTTCAACAGTTACAAGCAGGAATCTCTACCCACCTTACTACCTTGTATATAATAAACCCTAAACTGCTGCACGAATGAATGAATATAAGATAGAAAAGCAACTTTAAGGGGAACCATGGTTTTCATATCAGATGATAAGGATTAAAAGTAATTTGAGTCAGTTAACTCTTATTAACCACACTTGATACTGAAAAACCTCACACTTTCCACCTGGTTTTCAGACTGTATTGAGGTTCCCTTAAAAAAAAAAAAAAGTGAGGCCAGGCGCGGTGGCTCAAGCCTGTAATCCCAGCACTTTGGGAGACCGAGACGGGCGGATCACGAGGTCAGGAGATCGAGACCATCCTGGCTAACCCGGTGAAACCCCGTCTCTACTAAAAAATACAAAAAACTAGCCGGGTGAGGTGGCAGGCGCCTGTAGTCCCAGCTACTCGGGAGGCTGAGGCAGGAGAATGGTAGGAACCCAGGAGGCGGAGCTTGCAGTGAGCTGAGATCCAGCCACTGCACTCCAGCCTGGGTGACAGAGCGAGACTCCGTCTCAAAAAAAAAAAAAAAAAAAAAAAAAAGTGAGGCACTTCCATTTCAAGATAAATGAACATTGCCTCTCTAAGAGTGGTTACATTTATTTTAGCCATATTTGTGGAAATATTTCTAAAGTATACAATAGAATTTTTAAGCTAGCTTAGCTAACAATGGCTTAACATTTTAAAGATAAAACCTTTTCTTAACAACTTGGAGAATTATAAAAATCTTGTCAAAACAGGCCATGGAAGGCAGGCTAGGAGAGATTCCCTTGCTGTGGGGACATCTCTAAGGGATTAGATGAGGCCGCCTGGCAAAGGTGGGCTTGGATCCAGAAGTGAACAGTATCCAGAGTGAGCTATTCCAGTAGCTGGGCCGTGGCCGTGGGAGGGGTAGCAGCTACCATTTGCTGAAAACTAAGTATGTGCCAGACTAAACCACATGCTAAGTATTTGTTAGATGCCATATGCATTATCTAAGGGCACAACAATAGGATATTATTATCCCTATTTTTGGGTGAGAAATCTGATGCTTAGAGAGTTAAATATTTGCTGAGAGTGAATATTAACTAGGAAATGGTGGAGACTGGATTCAAACCTCAGGCTGTCAGGCCCAACTCATCCTAAACAAGGAAAGCTCTGGGTCCAAGGCAGGCAGTTTTGTAATTTCTCTTGAAGGAGAACCCAAACTACAGGTAGAAATTAACTGCTTTCTTTCCTCTCTGGGAAGGGGATGGCAAGATCACTGGAGAAGAACATTAAGGCACCAGATAAACAGGTGGGAGTTCAACCAGAGCCCCAGTTCAGGGGGAGGGTCAACATGATGACTCTGGCTTGGGGACACAGACACCCAGTAATGACGGACACACCAAATATCGGGTCCCTGGCAGCCAAACAATTGCAGAATCGCACTTGCTGGCGAACTGATTCTCTGTGCACACGTCTCGCCAGAACGTTCCTTTGGGACCAAGTGGTTGGTGCTGCATTAATAGACAAAGGATAGTAGTGGCTGAAGCTGAACAGGACTGAGAGGACACAGTTCTTATACCATGATATTATAGTGATGCCTGAAAGGGGTCCTGGGATGTGTAGTGTGTTACTGTGCCGTCCTTAAATAACTCCGGACCACTGTGCTTTTTATAGTATTTCTCTCTTCCATCCCTCATGGCCTACTAGTAGTCACTTTTTGCTGTCAACATGCCTAAAGAACAGATTCTGTGTCCCCTACTCTCTCCACATGGCTTCTGAAAAAAATACACATCTTGGCAGCTAGTTTATATGCTGGGAAACTGATAAATCAAACATGTTTAATGAGCCAGGCGTGGTGGCTCACACCTATAAACCAGCACTTTGGAAGGCCAACATGGGTGGATCACCTGAGGTCAGAAGTTCAAGACCAGCCTGGCCAAGGTAGTGAAACCCCATCTCTACTAAAACTACAAGTATTAGATGGGCACGGTGGTGCGCAACTATAATTCCAGCTACTCAAGAGGCTGAGGCAGGAGTATTGCTTGAATCTGGGAAGCAGAGGTTGCAGTGCGCTGAGAAAGAGCCACTGCACTCAAGCCTGGGCAACAGAGCGAGACTCCATCTCAAAAAAAAAAAAAAAAGTTTGATGGCGTACAAATAACCATACAAGTTATTGGCCCCCCTTTCATGTACTCATTCAACAAGCATTTCTTGAGCATGCTTAATCAAGAGTGGGAAGCACTGTGCAAGGCCCTAGGAAAACAAAATCAAAGAACACAATTTTTATCTTGGAAGGGCTCATAAACCAATGGAGATGGAGAGGTGGGAAGGTAAACTTCACACTGCAGGATGCACCAGAGGCTCTATAAAAGCTCTGCGTAAGTGTGAAAGTCCCATGAGAAGGAAGCAAAGTCATTTGTGAGAATCACAGATGACTGTCCACAAATAAAATACATGGGCTTCTCTCCATACAGTAACAGGGACCAAGTCTGCCACCTTCAGAGTCCCAAGAAAAAGAATAGCTAATATTTGTTGAGTGTTTCCTATATACCAGAGGTATTCTTTCCACATATTAACTCACTTAATTTTTTTTATTTTAAATTTTTTAATTTTTCTTTTTTATACAGGCAGGGTCTCACTGTATTGCCCAGGCTGATCTCAACTCCTGGGCTTGGGCCAGGCATGGTGGCTCACACCTGTAATTCCAGCACTTTGGGAGGCCGAGGCAGGCAGATCACCTGAGGTCAGAAGTTCAAGACTAGCCTGGCCAACGTGGCGAAACCCCATCTCTACTTAAAAAATACAAAACTCAGACGGGAAAGGTGATGGGCGCCTGTAATCCCAGCTACTCAGGAAGCTGAGGCAGGAGAATCACCTGAACTTAGGAGCCAGAGGTTGCAGTAAGCTGAGATTGTGCCATTGCACTCCAGCCTAGGCGACAAGAGCAAAACTCCATCTGAAAAAAAAAAACCACCTCCTAGGCTCAAATGATCATCCTGTGTCAGCCTCCCACAGTGCTGGGGTTACTACAGGTGTGAGCCACTGAGCCCAGCCTCATTTAATTCTTAGGAAAACTTTAAGGTGTTGCTTTTTTTCACTTTACATCTGCAAACAGCCACAGAGAAGTAAAGTAATTTGTCCAAGGTCTCACAGCTAGTAGTGGGGAGCCAGGACCTAAACAGGAAGTCAAATTCCAAAGACCACACCTTAACCAAGAAACTGTATCACCACCTCCAACAATCAACACACTGCAGTGAATTCGTGGAAACCTTTAAAATATGAGAATAGGTTAAAAGTAAAATCTCTAAGGTAAAATTCACTAAGCTTTGGCCAAAGACAGAAAACAGAGGGAAAAAGAAGAAAAGCAAGAAACAAGCTGTCATGCTGAGAGGATGAAGGAAACGGTGGTAAGGAGATTTGGGGTTAGGTGGTCCCTGCAACCACCCAACAGGTATCCTTGGGCACCCAGGAATCTTGGTAGCTTCCAGAAGAAGCAGAAAGGGTGGAGAGCACCCTTGATTGATCACTTTTACTATTTACACATAGAGTGTGTGGACCTCTGTTTGCCTGCTTGCTCCAGCCCCCCAGAATCTTTAGGAATATGTCTGAAAATCTGTTAATACAAACTATCCAAAAGTAATCATAACAATACACCTGCATTTGCTCTACCAACATTTCATCCCTTCAAGAGAAAGTAAACTCCTTGGCATTTGTACAAATGGGACTGTATTCTTCATTAACATCTGCATCTATAATAAAGGGTAGTATTAAAAGACATATGCATTAAAAAATGAAATTCAAGTGGACACACAAAAGTAGGGATCAAGTACTTATCTCTGAAAATAAGACTCTGGACTTAATTATAATAGACAAGGGTGGTTTCTAGACAGTTTCATCTCCTGAATCAATATCAAATATTTTCAAAACTTGTACCAATTAACACCCAATTTTATTATTTTTTAAGCCTATGAAAATCAGACCTTTGATTTAGAAAAATAATAACTAGCACATATATACTAGTAATTATATCCCAGGCAACAGTTCAAAGTGTTGTATATTTACTAACTCCTTTAGTATATGCTTATATGTGTATGTGTGTGTTGTAAAATGTATGTGTGTTATACACATATATACGAAAAACAAGTTTACAGAATTTTCCTGTTTGGAGAGGAGAATTCAAACAGTTGGAATGTTTCTTGACCACTAGTAATTTTCAAGTAATATATGAAGAACATAAAATGTAGCTTTGACTGCTTCTAGGATTGTTTCAAGCAGTTCTCTTGGTTGATCTAAACATGAGTGTTCTGCAATACACACATCTCCTCCGTGGGGTAAATAATACCAAGGATAGGGATGCCATCACAGCACTATTTCAAAATGTAAACTTGACAGCCAGTTAACAAGCTCTTCAGGAAAGAGTAATAAGTACCTGGAGCCCAGAAGATCAAAAAGCAAATGTTGGAATTTTAGTGGAAATGATCTAGGTTTCCATTCCAAATAGCTCCCAAAATGCTGTTCACAGTGATATCCCAGAGTGCCTCATTCCGAGTCAATATAACCCTAATGTGCTTTCCTTCAATTACTGTATGCACATCCTGAGATTTCAGTAATGTGACAGCTGGGAACTTGAGCCCCAACTAAGGCTGCCCTCGGCTATATCTCTTTATTAATTCATCCCGGGAGCTGGAATTGAGCTATGCTGAGGAGCAGAGAAAGTGGCATTGTGTCATCCCTGACAAAGAGGACAAGTGCAGGCACCTCACACACAAAGGTATGTTTGTCCCGCCATTCAAACAGAGTGGTCTGCCTGCAGTCTGAACTGCAGCGTGCCTTGACACTGCATATGAAACACTAGAGGAGCAATCATATTTAAGTGTGTAATTTTATTGCAAAAAGGCCTGATTCTGCTGTTGTCTCTTTACAAATGTCTGATAATCCACTTCTGTCACAAACTGACAAGAGCTGCTACTTCATTTCCAGCTGTTGGGGAATACCTCAGAAGAATACTTCTCTCTCAATGGCAGCAACAGCAGGGCTATTTCAAGACCTTACTCCATTGTAAAGGTGTTATGTGTCCACACAGACCTACAAATCACCATGCAACATCTTTCCAGAAGTATGTGCTGGTCTGCAGAATTGCTAGATATTTCCAGGTGAGCTGGGATCACTGGAAAGGCCTGGTACATCCTGCCCGACAGCTAATTTAAAAGACTCTTTTAGGGTTACGTGTCATAAGAAAGCGGGAGATAACTTTAAAAGATTATCAATCACTTTTATAAAACCACTTAATGTAAATGACTGTATCTTAAGATCTTAACAAATGTTGCTCCCAATTTTTTTTTATGTTTTAATGCAACTGAAATATGAAAGCATTTTCTTATTTTCCCTTTTTATCTCTCAGGGATTTTGGGGCACAAACAAGTGTGAAAACCAAGGAAACGTACTGCTGCTTTGCTATTATATAGCAATAAAAGCAATCTCCTTGTATTTTACAAGAACTTTCCTTTCTCTGTAGCGTTTTGTTTTACAATAAACGTGTGTTTTTGACTTTGAGATGTTCTTACTTCAATGAAGAGGGCTGTACTTTAATCTGTGAGAAACCTAAAAGATGAATGAATGAACTAGATATCATGATTTTAAAAATTTAGCTGAAATCCTCAGCCTACTAAAGGTTGAATTTGAATCTCCATAGCTGGACAGTTGAAATTCTCCTTTCTGCATATCAATTAGATTTCGTCTCTCTACCTTATGGCATTACCATTCACAGATGGTTACTCCAGGGATGGATGCATTTCAGTAACAGTTTGAAATGCCCCTGGGTAATAACAAGTGTAAATGATTGCTTGTGCCATTGAAATAATGCAATGAGACTGTCAGTGGCTGATGGAGTACAGCTGTGGACGAAGTCTACACTTGCTTCTAGGGCCTTATCTACACTGTGGATTTAAAAACTTAAAATATGTTTATTAACTGAAAAAATAATACATGTCATTCAAATAACTGGGTTTTTTTAAAACCACAACTTACTGAAAAAAAGCAACATTTCAGAGTAAGAAAAGCAAAAAGGTTGACTTCACAGATGCTTATTTTTCTGCCTAATTGCAGAAACAATGTGGGGTAAAATGTTTGAATCAGAGGAGAACCTGACGAGGGATCATTTTAATTGGATACAGGATAAAGCAGCAGGTTTATCCACAACCCATCAGTAAAGATACCATTTAGTGTATGATTAAGGTGACTTTGAGTACCAGGCTATGCTAGATTTTGTACAGGACACCAAAGACATTCCTCCTCCTAAGAAAATGAACATCTACTTTGACAGAAAAGACTTCATTTATACAAGACAATATATAATCAAGTATTGGGTTACAAGCAGTAGAGATAAGAGAACAGGAATTTGGGAAGGAAAGAACACCACAAGCTACATTCATTGGGAATGCTTGGTGGAAAAGGTGGTTCTTAAGGCAAATTAAGGAAGAATTTTCAGCAAGACCTGCAAAGTCATAAAAATGAGTACGAATGTGACAGATAAGGAGACACTGGCTGCTCGTAATTCAGGACTCACACAGAGCAATGGTGAGTGCTACATGCCAGACTAAGGAGCTTGACTGTCAAGAGGAGGCTGCTGACAAAAGTGGGAGTTTAAGTGCTGTTTAAAGAACTGATCTAACAGTGGTGAGTAAGAGGGACTGCGAAGAAAACCAGAGCAGTGATTCTTAACCAAGAGCATGTATCAGAATCATCCAGGAACAGCTCCCCAGTAGACCTCCTCTTTTATTTTTCAAAGATTTTCTGGTCACTCCAGACAGTCTACGAAGCCCAGAACATACACATTAAGTAATAAAAAAAGAGTTAGGTCCAAAATATTGAGCACTGGAAAAATAATAATATTGACTTCATCAAAAAAATCTTAGAGTTGAGTGAGTCTTTTGTCTGTTTTTTGCCTGCACAGCAATAACTTGTCAGGCAACTGGGTGACATGCTTAATTCTCTCCAAGGTGAGAGTCCCCTTCCCGTCTGCAATTTTATAAAAGCTCATCCCTGGGACTCTCCCAGGAGTATACAATAATAAACAATGTTCACATGGCTACCCCAAGCATTCAGTGATGGTAACCAGACCAGAGTTGATTAGCCTTGATTCCAACCCCTGATTTCAAGCATTGGAGGGCTAATAAACATCATATATATATATATATATATATATGTACACACACACACACACACACACACACACAAAGTCTGGCTCTATCACCCAAGCTGGAGTGCAAAGGCACTATCTTGGCTCACTGCAACCTCTGCCCCCAGGTCCAAGCCAGCCTCCCACCTCAGCCTCCTGAGTAGCTGTGACTACAGGTGCTTGCCATCATGCCCGGTTAATTTTGCATTTTTTGTAGAGATGAAGTTTCACCATGTTACCCAGGCTGGTCTTGAAATCATGAGCTCCAGTGATCCACCCGCCTTGGCCTCCATCTTAACTGATTTACTGTTCTTGGGTTTCCTCTTCTGCCAGGTGGGCCTTGTTGACTCACTTAACAAGAAAAGATTCAGGTATATACCCAAAAGAAAACAAACCACTCTATTAATACCAAAAAGACAAGGGCACTCACATGTTTATCGCAGCACTATTCACAATAGCAAAGACATAGAATCAATTTAGGTTCCCATCAACAGTGATTTGGATAAAGAAAATGTGGTATATAAACACCATGGAATACTATGCAGCCATAAAAAAAAAATCAAAATCATGTCCTTTGCAGCAACATAGATGCAGCTGGAGGTCATTATGCTAAGCAAATTAATGCAGGAAAAGAAAAACAAATACCATATGTTCTCACTTATAAGTGGAAGCTACACATCAGGTACTTATGGACATAAAGATGGCAACACTAGGCACTAGGGATGCCTAGAGGGGAGAGGGAGAGAGGAGAGCAAGGGTTGAAAAACTATTGCATACTATGCTCAGTACCTGGGTGATGGGATCATTTGTACCCAAAACCTCAGCATGACATGACAGTAAAAAAATCAGTAAAAAACCTGCACATGTATCCTCTGAATATAAAGTAAAAGTTGGGGGAAAAAAGAGCAGTTTTGCTACTGAAGCTTCTGGAATGTAATTGAACAATCTTTTCTCACATCCAGGTATTGGATAAGAAATCAAATCCAGCCATACATTGTTATGTACTTCTTTGACTGTATTATTATTATATTAAGTAGACTTGATTTCTTAAAAAGAAAAATAAAAGGTTCTTAAAAAGAAAAATAAAAGACATAAGCCTATAGAAATAACTCCATAAATAAAAGAATTTATTCTAATGTTGCTCAAATCTCTATGTTTTCAGGGTTGGGCCTCAGCAGTCAAGTTTATATACACAAATGTCTCCCTGGTTATAGCAAAATGAACCAAAAGCAAACACCTGGTCCCTGGTGGGCCAATCAATTTCTCTATCCCTGGCAGCTGGAATTGAAACTTGAAAATACCAGTCTCAGCCGGGTACACTGGCTCATGCCTGTAATCCAACACTTTGAGAAGCTGAGGCAGGAGGATCACTTGAGGCCAGAAGTTCAAGACTAGCCTGAGCATCATGGCAAGAAAATTAGATGGACATGGTGGCATGCACCTGTAGCCTTAGGTACTTGGGAGGCTAAGACGGGAGGATCACTTGAGCCCAGGAGTTCAAGGTTAAGGTGAGCTATGATCATGCCACTGCATACCAGCCTATGTGACAGAGCAAGACTGTTTCAAAAAAAAAGTAGTCTCTGCCTGTAATCCCAGCACTTTGGGAGGCCGAGGCAGGTGCATCACCTGAGGTCAGGAGTTCAAGACCGGCCTGGCCAACATGGCGAAACCCCATCTCTACTAAATATACAAAAATTAGCCAGGCATGGTAGCATGTGCCTGTAGTCCCAGCTAGTCAGGAGGCTGAGGCAGAATCGCGTGAACCTGGGAGGCAGAGGTTGCAGTGAGCCGAGATCGCACCACTGCACTCCAGCCTGGGAGACACAGTGAGACTCTGTCTCAAAAAACAAAAATGAAAAACAACAACAAAAAACAAGTCTCTGCTGACTGCTTGAACTGAAGACATCTATTCTCAGGACTGTGTAGCCTCCATCTTCCACTATGGCCACATGGAAGGAGAAAAAGGGAGACTGGGGTAGGGAAGAAAGAAGCAGATGTGCAGGCAGAGGTAGGGATGCCCTGCAACCACAGACTCCACTCAGGTATTGCTGGTATGCCTCAGTGTACTCTGACTCAGTTGCTCTCAGTTCCTGCTCCTCTTTCTTCTGCTGTCTCTGTTGTCACCACTGGCATTTCTGTTCCTTTCCTTCTATGTCTCTCTAACTCCCAGAGGGAGGATTTGACCAAGTGTGTTTGGTCATCACCCAATATGAAATCAACATAATGTACACTTATAAGCCAGGGATGCCTGAGAACATAACCTTCGATGTATCTATTTAGTGCTTGCAATAAATACTGTGCCATTTATTGTACTTGGGTTGGCACATGCATGTCTTCAAATTATATGAATGAAAAATTTAAGTGACTTAGCCAAAGCTGTACCATAATCCAATGATCATATTGCATACAAGTAATTAACAAGTTGCACCTGGTGAGCAGGGAGGCACGCAGCCAGAGGCTCCAGAGCCATCAGAAGGGCTGTCAGGGCACAAGACTGCGAAGAAAGGAGGAAAGTGACTATCTACTGGAGGAATCTGTGCAGGCTGCATCACAGGCAGCTGCAGTTCTGTATGAGGGCCTCTGAGGGAGATGGGAACTTGTGCATCTTTTTTTTTTTTTTTTTTTTTTTTTGAGACGGAGTCTGGCTCTGTCACCCAGGCTGGAGTGTGGTGGTGCAATCTCAGCTCACTGCAAGCTCCGCCTCCTGGGTTCACGCCATTCTCCTGCCTCGGCCTCCCGAGTAGCTGGGACTACAGGCGCCTACCACCACGCCCGGCTAATTTTTTGTATTTTTAGTAGAGACGGGGTTTCACCGTGTTAGCCAGGGTGGTCTCGATCTCCTGACCTCGTGATCCGCCCGCCTCGGTGTCCCAAAGTGCTGGGATTACAGGCGTGAGCCACTGCGCCCAGCCTGAAGTCTTACATCTTTAAGCAACCCTGTCTGCTACCATCTTCCCAACAACCCCACTACCATCTGTTTTGATGCCTACACAGAAGACATAAGCCAGTGGATCCTACATTTTTGTCAAGTATTTGCTGAAATACAAAGGTGTACCAAAATTGCTGAGAAGCATGGTACTATTAAGGTTACAAGGAAGGGCTATAATGAAAATGACAAGAAAATGCTCAGACAGAAGAGTCAATGAATTTGCCATGAGTCTCATGTACCTACGGAAGGGGTTCTTGTCCCTGCAATATCTTTGAACAAGAGCCTATATATTCTTATGTATTTTTTTAAGACATCAGAGTATCATACACTCACCACTGTCATGGACTGACCCAAGGCCCCTGTGTCAGGTTGTGCAGGTCTGCACTGCATAACCATTTCCATCCCTACTCCCCAAACTCGTGCAGCACACCAGCCCTGGAAGTTACCTGTCTATAGCATGGAAAAGCAAGTACATGAATTCATAAATGTTAACAAGCAGTGCATTTGTAAAGCTAAAAAGAAACATTTTGCCTAGGTGTCCTTTCAGATCATCAGTCTCTCTGCTCAGCCAAGCCCAATTCTTTTAATCCCTATCTTCATCCACTTGCCTCTCTAAAATTGATTGGGCTTCTCCGAGGATCTTCATGTTTGTACAAAGCAAGCCCAAGCTAAATTTTCAAGATCAAGGAGAAAATATACACTTTTCCCTGCCTAGATAAAACCTTCAAACAGAACAAAATGATGGACCAGCATTGCTACTGTCCAGATGTTCATGTCCCCCTAAAATTTGTATGTTGGAACCTAAAACCCAATGTGATAGTATTAAGAGGTATGATGGTTGATATAGTTTGGCTGTGTCCTCGCCCAAATCTCATCTTAAATTGTAGCTCCCATAATTCCCATGTGTTGTAGGAGGGACCCGGTGGAAGGTAAATGAATCATGGGGACAGGTCTTTCCTGTGCCATTCTCGTGACAGTGAGTAAGTCTCACTAGATCTGATGGTTTTATAAAGGAGAGTTCTCTTGCACACGCCCTCTGCCTGCTGCCATGTAAAACGTGTCTTTGGTCTTCCTTCACCTTCTGCCATGACTGTGAGGCCTCCCCAGCCACCTGGAGCTGTAAGTCCATTAAATAAATTACCCAGTCTTGGGTATGTCTTTATTAGCAGCATGAGAATGAACAAATACAATAGTATTACAAGTAGGGGCTCTGCCCTCATGAATGGGATTAGTGCCCTTACAAAAAAGGCTTGAGGGAGACTGACTGTTCCCTTTCACCATGTGAGGATGCCACAAGAAGGCACCATCTGTGAAGCAGAGAGCAAGCTGCCACCAGACACTGAATCTGCTGATGCCTTGATTTGGACTTCCCAGTCTCCAGAACTGTCAGTTACTCTCTCTTCTTAGGATCACATGACCAGAATTCTCCTAAGTCAGACAGGGTCAATGTTTTGCCTTAATTCTTGACTTGCCTCTTTTTAACTCTGACACTAATTTTTCTCTTGGTTCACCTAAGACATCTATAGCACAACTTTATTGTTCTACATTTCAGATTATTTTCTGGCAAGGTTTCTCTGACAAAGCATACAAATTTTGCAACATGAAGCAATATACATTTCTCGACTTCAAAAAAATATGGTTTCCTCATAATGTATATGAAAACATATAAAAGGTGGGTTAGATTATTAAATTCTGTAACTTATACATTAATAACTTATAAAGTTTATGAATTATTATATACAAATGATGCAAGAACATACAGCAAAATTAATGCTATCATTCATAGTGGACCTCCTCCATCATCACAGAGAAAATCTTTTCATCGATGACCAGCACTGACTCCAATATTACCCAAGATCTATATTTAGTATGTGTTTAGGAGCATCATGGTTCCTTATTCAGAGGATGAGATTATATGGAAATGGCCTATCACATCTAGTTGAGCACAAAGAGACCCAGTGCAGTACAGGAACAATGTATGAAATGCTTAAAAATGACTATTCATTGCACATTAGAGAATGCGTATGTCACATTTTTACAATTACAGAACTCTTTTTTTTTTTTTTTTTTGAGACACAGCCTCACTTCATCACCCAGGGTGGAGTGCAGTGATGTGATCTCAGCTCACTGCAACCTCTACCTCCTGGGTTCAAGTGATTCTTGTGCCTCAGCCTCCTGAGGAACTGGGACTACAGGCACGCACCACCAGGTTCAGCTAATTTTTGTAGTTTTAGTAAAGACAGGGTTTCACCATGTTGTCCAGGCTGGTCTCAAACTCCTGACCTCAAGTGATTCTCCCATCTCAGCCTCCTAAACTGCTGTGATTACAGGCATAAGCCACTGTGCCCGGCAACATTATATTCTATCATTTTTATAAAAATAGCAGCAACCTGTAAAAGTTCCCAGGGGAAAGCTGCATGGTCATATAGGGAGGGTTCACCAGGAAAGCTCCTACCTGCCTGTCTGCCAAGTGACCTTAAAAGGGAGCATAACTTGGTGAATTTGACATGATTCACATCATGATTCATGGGCTGGGAAACTGTATTCCACTCCAGGCTCATTCAGGCTCGAGGATGCTCTTGCATGTGAATTAAACCCACAGGAGACTGATGCACAAAACCAGAATAGACCTTTATTTTACAATAAGAATTATATAACTGCCGAGAGGTCTGAGAAGGACAGTGGGATAATCACATTCTCTGCTCAAAGGCAGACTCTCCAGAAAGCCATTTTACTGGGTGCCTGTTGCGGGGAACATGGAATCAGAATCAGTATGAGATGTGCCTAATTCGAATGTAACTGCATCAGGCCCTGAAAACCTAGTGTGTCTGTCTCCACAACACAGGCCTATCAGAAATGACCACTACAGAGTCAGGCAGGGTGCCCACCCCTGCTTAGCACCTCAGTGAATATGGCCAGTATCTGCTTCTCAGATTCTCTTTTTTCTCTGCTTCCCTTTTAAACAACCTCACCTCTGATTATTGCAGTGTTTTTGTTTTTGTTTTTGTTTTCTTGTGAGACAGGATCTCACTCTGTAACCCAGGCTGGAGTGTGATGGTGTGATCATGGCTCGCTGTAGCCTCAACCTCCCAGACTCAAGCGATCCTCCCACCTCAGCTTCCCAAGCAGCTGGGACCACAGGTGTGTACCACCACATCTGACTTATTTTTCTTAATTTTTGTAGAGATGGGGATCTCCCTATATTGCTAGGGCTGGCCTGGAACACCTAGGCGCAAGCAGTCCTCCCACTTCAGCCTCCCAAAGTGCTGCAATTTGAGGCATGTGCCACAGCACCTGGCCTACTGCAGTATAGATACAGATCTGAATACTTTTCTTAAGAGTACTGTACAGTTAAATCAAGCTGCCCTGGAGCCATTCTGTCTCTTTGAGTTTCCTTCTCTACTCTGACCTTTAAGTGTCTATTTTATTCCTTATTTTCTAGTTCATAGAAGACATTTCACTATCACACCTGTGTATTTACTGCCCACATTAACTAAATTATTGTGTACTTATTCATGTTTCTACAAAGCTTGAAAAAGATTTTTTTTTAATTATCAACATAAAAACTCTGAAGAGAGGAGCCTTGAAGATGTTTTTAAAAAATTGAGTGAGCAGTTGAGGTAAATAATGAATGCTTTTATAATCACAGATCATTTAACTTTAAATAGCATAAAAATTCTTCTTAGCAAATCGTAACTAACAAGAAGAAGGAAATATAATGGTCTGATAATTAATCAAATACCCAAAATGATGGCTAAGGAAAAAAAATCCACCACCATTACCTGAATGACCTTTCAGTGAAATGAGTGTTGTGGATTTTAGAATTCAGAATTCTCTGTTCTTCTTCCTGTGAGTATCTCCATCTAGCTGCTTTCCAGTCCTAATATTACTTAGCCTGTCTGGCAACATTGGTCTCTCTTGTTCTTGAAAGCTTCCCACAGCCAAGCACAGTGGCTCATATATGTAATCCCAGCACTTTGGGAAGCTGAGGCAGGAGGATCACTTGAGTTCGAGATTAACCTGGGCAACATAGGGAGGTCCCATCTCTACAAAAATTAAAACATTAGCTAGGCATGGTGGTTCACACCTATGGTCTTAGATCCTCAGGAGGCTCAGGTGAGAGGATCACCTGAGCCTAGGGAGGTCAAGGCTGCAGTGAGCTATGATCATACCACTACATTCCAGCCTGGATGACGGAGCAAGACTGTCTCAAAAAAGAAAAAGGAAGAAGGAGGAAAGAAAAGAAGGAAGAAAGAGGAAGGAGGAAGAAGGAAGAAGAAAAGAAAGAAGAAGAGGAGGAGGAAGAGGAGAAAGGAGGAGGAGGAGAAGAAGGAGAAGGAAGGAAGGAAGGAAGGAGGGAGGGAGGGAGGGAAGGAGGGAGGGAGGGAAGGAAGGAAGGAAGGAAGGAAGGAAGGAAGGAAGGAAGGAAGGAAGGAAGGAAGGAAGGGAGGGAGGGAGGAAGGGAGGGAGGGAGGGAGGGAGGGAAGGAAGGAAAGAAGGAAGGAGAGAAGAGAAGCAGCAGAAGAAGAAATAAGAAAGCTTCCACGATGGTTTCCATGCGCTACTCTCTAATTCTCCTCATCACTGCTCTCTGGCCACACTTCGAGGGCTCTGTCACTGCATGCCCTTCCTCTGCCTGCTCTGAGGCCTGGCACTCCGCAGGTCTCCATCTGTACCTCTTTTCCTTCTTCCTCTACTTAATCTCATTCACTCCCGCGACTTTAAGAACTACTTAAATACAATGATTTGAAACGAGACAAAATGCATAAGCACAGCATAACACATATTAATAGTTCCTCATTGTTCGTTTTCTTGCTTTTTCATTAGTCATCCTGAGATTCAGAAGTGTATTTGCACCTGCCTACCCAGCACCTCCACTTGACCATAGTTCCCTTTAACTCTTCAACTTCATCTGCTCAAAACACTTTTTTAAAACATCTCAAATCTTTTCTCCCATGATCTCTATCTGAGCTCATGATATCACCATCCACCTGCTTTCCCAAGCCCGGGGTTTGGAAGCCATAGTGAATGTGAGGCAATACGTAACAGTGACTGTGTGACACTAATTGTTCACAATGTGCAAGAGAAAACTGCAAGGCTGGCTGCTGAATATGCCTGATAAATAACTGTCAGCCTATGCTGGTAGTGTGATTAGGAAGCAGAGTGAAAGGGAAGAATGATTGGGTTCTGAGAGAGCCTTTATTCATATGTATATGTCATTTCTAATTATAAATACGGAAATCTGATTAATCCTGTTTTTCCCACTCAACTCTAAGTTCTAAAAGAGCTGGACCCACCTCTGTTTTGCTCATCACTGCATGCCCAGCACCTAGTACAGGGCCTCACATATAGTAAATGCTCAGTAAACACTCGGTTCCAATTCTCTATAACCAAAGCTGACAATTCAGACTGATAAAGACAAACATTTTATGAATTATTTACATACAGTAATAAGTGTATCTATAAATGTATTGTCATGATACATAAATATACAGAAGATAGAAATCTGCTGCCTGCTGGCACTTTGTCCTTTTCCTTAAAATCCTGCATTTATAGAAATAATATTCACTCCAGCCTTAAAATAAACAAACTAAAAAACCTCCTCTCCCTAACCCCTCACCTGATCATCACATCCTATCAACTTGGTCCTCTAAAATTCAGCTCAAAAGTTGCTATCTCTGTATAAAGCTACTGGCTCTCTATGTTCCAAATGCATTCCGCATATTATTGTGTATAATAGTAACATATTATAATTATTTTAGTGTCTCCTCCTTCCTTCCCTCTTCCAAGTCCAGGAGCTACTTAAAGATTTTCAGGATCTCTTGTGCAATAACTGGGCTGAACATAGTACCTGATAACTAATTGACAGTCAATACATCACAAGTCAAAAGAAAAAAGAAATAGGATTTGGGAACATGAACACAGAATTTTGACAGCCACAGTGAATTCTTTCATCCTTCCTACTCTGCACCTGTCTGTGGCTTTTTCCTCCACCATGTTCTGTCACATCCACATCATTAGCTCGTGTCAGACAGCCCTCCTTGTGACTTCCGTGATGTATGGCTGTGGGCATGGAATGGATGTACTTAACATTATGGCTCTTTTACTTCTTTCTTCCTCTTTATTCTGTCCCTTATCAGAAGCAAAGACCACAACATGTAAAAGTCTAACACAAAGTACTAAAATATGCAAAGATAATATATGCATAGAGGTGTTGATTAAAACATTGACAAAAATGAAAGAATGCTGCTTTCAAGACACTCAGGTCTCTTTCTATACCTAAGTATATTATTCAACCATCAGAAAAGAACCAACTCTTTCCTAGATAAGAGACAACAGCACTTGCCCCCACCCATACTAATGCCACAGCTATTTGTTCATCAAAGCAAATGAATGACTTTGTATTTGAATAGAAACGAGGGGCACTCTGAGCTCTGAGGTGACAGATGATCCACGGATCAGTCACTCTCCAGTGGGGGTATGAGAAAAGTGAGGAAGAGAAAGTGATTCTGAGTACTTTGGATTAATATTTGAATCTCAATCTTTATGAAAGAAACAGGAGCTTAACTTGCTATATAAAAGGTTTCAGTAGATAATAGATTTTTTGACATTGTTATACAAGTAGATAGAATATTAATGAAATATTCTAATGAATATTTATGGATTAATGAAAGCAATTACTAAGTGCTGTTACTATAAGTGGAATAGTTTCACTGTATCATATGTCCTAGTGATTCTTCACTTAGCCCAGATGATGCCAGGGGCTATTTGACAAAATGTTTCTTATATCTAAGAAGGTATATTTTGCTGGTTTAAACCATACTCTTTGACATTCGTACCCACTGTGGATTTATGCCTCTTGTACACTCATTACAATTTAAGCAGAAACATTTTTCATGAGCAGAAAAGGAGAAATCTTAGATTTCACTAGCGAAAAAGCCACTGTCCCCACTGTCCTATTGTGATATGCTAATATTCACCCTGGAAAGAATAATTTAAGAACTCAAGCCTCTATATATGCAATTCAACTACTGTAAATTCAAAGATGGTCACAACAATTTATATACTCTTAAAATTATGAAGGGTTAAAGAACTAATTATGAAACACAATTTTTGTCTTTCTTCCCTACACAGGGAAAAATTTCTTAAAGACAAAAAATACATAACAAAGAGAAAATTAATAAATTCAATTACGTTAACTACATTAAATTAAGAATTTTATCAAAGGACACCACAAAAAGAGTAAACTGTATAGATGAAGATATCTGAAACACATACAAATAATAAAGGACTAGGGGCCAGAATATGTATTACACAAAGAACTCCTATAGGTCATTTTGAAAACACAGATAATACCTCAAATGGCTAAAGACTTAAACAGGCATTTCATAAATTAGGAAATCAAAATATAAATATGAAAAATTGCTCAATCTTATTAGTAACTAGGGAAATGCAAATTATAACTACCATAGGATAATATTATACACCCACCAGTTCAGCCAAATCTTAAAATCTGACAATATCCAATAATGGTGAGGATAGAGCATTCTTATACTCTGCTGGAAGGTAAATAAATTGGTATGATTGCTTTGGAAAATACAGGAAGGTTGAAGATTAGCAATTCTACACCACAGTGATCACGTTCATAGAAATTCACAAACATGTTCATCAGCTATATGTACAACAGGTGCAGAACAGCACTATTCATAATAGCCCAGTGAAAGCAAGTCAAAACCCATCAACTAAAAAATGGATAAACTGTGGTACAATCATACAATGGGATACTATACCATAACAAAATGAAATAACTAGCACTGTGTACAACAACCTGGAGAATCTCACACACAAAAAAAAAGTTAAATAAAAGAAAAAGCACTAAGTAATATATGCAATATTATTCCATTTATGTAAAGTTCAAAAAGCAGACAAAAACTAAATTATGTGTGATAAAACTATAAAAGAAAATCAAATAATTATGACAAGTTGTGGACAATGGTTGTCTGGGACAGAGAAAGTTACGATGGAGAAGGGCACAAATGGAGATTGTGCGGTGCTTATGATATTCTACTTCCTTCCTCTGGGTGGTGGCTACATGAATAGCAGCTTTATATTATTTGTTAAACTGTACATTCATGTTTGTGCACCTTTTCTGTATATATGGTATATTTCCCACAAGATGTTCTTCAGAAAAGTTATACAGACATATAGGACTAGATGGTCTGGTAAAAGAATGACAGGAGATAGGCCGGGCGCGGTGGCTCAAGCCTGTAATCCCAGCACTTTGGGAGGCCGAGACGGGTGGATCACGAGGTCAGGAGATCGAGACCATCCTGGCTAACACAGTGAAACCCCGTCTCTACTAAAAAATACAAAAAACTAGCCGGGCGAGGTGGCGGGCGCCTGTAGTCCCAGCTACTCCGGAGGCTGAGGCAGGAGAATGGCGTAAACCCGGGAGTCAGAGCCTGCAGTGAGCTGAGATCTGGCCACTGCACTCCAGCCTGGGCAACAGAGCAAGACTCTGTCTCAAAAAAAAAAAAAAAAAAAAAAAAAAGAATGACAGGAGATAGACAAAAGGCAAACAAAAAATATAATCAGGAGGTAATTAGTTCTATGAAGAAAAGAAAAGCAGGATGGGGAATAGGTTGAGAAGAGAGAACTATTTAACAGCTTGTAGCATCAGTGTCACCATAGTTAAGCCTCATGGAGTGCCACTGTGAACACGGCAAAGGCAATGCAAATTGAATGCACAATGAAGTTTCAAATTGTGCTGCATGCAAGGTTTCATAAAGTCCACAAGAGATGGCTCCAATAACATTAAAAGTCCCTGACAGATAAAGATCTGGTAGCATTAGACTGCTAACAATTGAAGAAAAGAAAATAAGAAAGGCTGTCTATAATTTGGGTGCTTCATGAGAGAATAATCTTAATGATGAAATTTTTTTTAAGGCTTAGAAAAACTAATGAAGCCCTCAAATATGGTGTAAGATCTCTTTATAAGAATGCTGCAGCTGGACACGGTAGCTCACACCTGTAATCCCAGCACTTTGGGAGGCCGAGGTGGGCAGATCACGAGGTCAGGAGATTAAGACCATCCTGGCTAACACGGTGAAACCCCATCTCTACTAAAAATACAAAAAAATTAGCTGGGCGTGGTGGCAGGTGCCTGTAATCCCAGCTACTCGGGAGGCTGAGGCAGGAGAATGGTGTGAACCTGGGAGGTGGAGCTTGCAGTGAGCTGAGATCGTGCCACTGCACTCCAGCCTGGGTGACAGAGTGAGACTGCGTCTCAAAAAAAAAAGAATGCTGCAAGAGTCAAATGTGAAGCGAAAGCTGTTGTAATTGCCTTTTTTGTAGAAAAACAATCAAGCTATAAATAACAATAAAGCATTTTTAATTTGAAAAATTAGATGACTGTTTTTATCTAGATAGATAGATACATAGATAGGTTTATTTATTTTTTGTTTGTTTGTTTTGAGGCAGAGTCTCACTCTTTTGCCCAGGCTGGAGGTACAGTGGCATGATCTCAGCTCACTGCAACCTCTGCCTCCCGGGTTCAAGCGACTCTCCTGCCTCAGCCTCCAGAGTAGTTGGGATTACAGGCACCTGCCACCACGCCCGGCTAATTTTTGTATTTTTAGTAGAGACAGGGTTTCACCATGCTGGCCAGGCTGGTCTCGAACTCTGGGCCTCAAGTGATCCACCCACTTTGGCCTCCCAAAGTGCTTGGATTACAGGTGTGAGCCATCACGCCAGGCTATCAATATGTTTTTATGTTGACATACTTTAATAGAGCTTCGATCAATCTTTCTTTTCCCTAATTTTTCCTATTTGAAAAGAATCCATTCTCTCCTCTTTTGTCCAGCAAAATGTAAAACATTGATAAGATTTATACCTTTTTTAAAAAAATAGACTATGATTGAACCCACACATTCGATAAACATTTGTTCATCACCTACTACGTGCTAGGCTCTGGGGAGAAACAAAAACAAACGAAACAAGAATCACCAAGACTCAAGAGGCTGACAACGAACAGGGACTAAAAAGGCTAGAAAACCACTGGCTTCAGGAATCTGTGGTGAGTACTATTCAAAAAGAGTGTCCAGGCCGGGGACGGTGGCTCACGCCTGTAATCCCAGCACTTTGGGAGGCTGAGGCGGATGCATCATTTGAGGTTAGGAGTTTGAGACCAGCCTGGCCAACATGGTGAAACCCCACCTCTACTAAAAATAGAAAAATTAGCCAGGCGTAGTGCCGGGCGCCTGTAGTCACAGCTACTTGGGAGGCTAAGACAGGAGACTCGCTTGAACCTAGGAGGCGGAACTTGCAGTGAGCCGAGATTGCGCCACTGCACTCCAGCCTGGGCGACAGAGCAAGACTCCGTCTCAAAAACAAAAACAAAAACAAAAAAACAAAAAAAAACCAAAGTGTGTCCAAAGGAAAGGCCTCTAAATCAGATTTCTCATGGGGCATTAGAAATATAGAATTTTGTTTTTGCCACATTTTTCATACAATCTTAGCTTAATAACAAAAACACAAATTAGTCACAGGCAGTCTTCAGGACAAAAAAATAAATCAGAAATATAAATTCTGAATAAGCTATAAACTGGATACCAAGGCCTTGAATAATTCCATTTTCTTAACTTTAAGTTGATATCTTATAAGACAGGAGTGCAACATCGAAAGGCTGTCTTGTTTGAATTATAAATCTTCACTTTAAAGTGGCAGATGGAGAGCCTTATGTTCACAGAAAGCCAGCCAAAGGCTCAGAAAAGGTAACCGCTCTGCCAAAGGGAAAGACACAAAACAGAAAACATGGTTCTGAACTTGTATGCCCTCGAAGGGTTAACAGATGCCTGAATCTGTGAGAATTTTGCAGAATTAGAATGGAACTAGTGCAAAGTCCTCCAATGTGTTTTCCTTTCTGGGCCATGCAAACATGTACGTTCTACGAAAGATTTCAAGTACACCAAAAAAACCCGGGTTTCCCATCACAGAATCTAAGTCGCCACATTTTCTCTGGTGTATATCATGTTATTGAAGGAGTTATTGTCCTTTGTATTTTTTAGCTCTGCTTCCTTAAATGCCAAAACTACACACACGAAGTATGTAATATGAACACTGTGAGAATGAGGAGATGCAAGCAGTATTTTATTCACCTGAAGAAACTAAAACCCAACATTTTGCTTTTTGTCTGCAGACACAGTTCCTGTAAACACAGAATCAAATACGGAGCGCGTAGAAAATAAAAGATCCTCCACACTATCGCACTTCCTTCAAGGGAGGCTACTCGGGAGGCTGAAGCAGCAAATTGCTTGAACCCGGGAGGCGGAGGTTGCATTGAGCTGAGATCGCGCCACTGCACTCCAGCCTGGGCGACAGAGCGAGACTCCGTCTCAAAAAACAAACAAACAAAACAACAACAACAACAACAACAACAAAGATATTGTATTCTTGACATTTTGGCATTTTCTAAAATATTACATTTTTATAAAATGTCTCTGCCATGGAAAAAAAAAAAATCCACCTTTGCCAGAGCAAAGGAAGCCAGTGAAACAAGTAATTCATTGGGAGTATAATTATAAGCATTTAGCATTGTTTTGAACATGAGAAAAAGGCAAGCTTTCATCTAAGAGATTTTCATAATCTCAAGAAATAATTCATCTGCCATTTATTTTCAGGGAAATGTGGAGCTTCTTGGAAGAAGCCCAGAGGATCCTGCTGTTAAATCAAGACCCATGCAGGAAAAAAAATTATCCACTCCACAATAACATGGCAGGTAACACAAAGGCAGTGGTACTTCTCCAGCAGGGAGAGGCCCCCTCAATACAGGAACTCCTGCCGGCTGACTTAATTACAGCGCAGCAAGGGAAGCCACTACAAAGGCAGGAGCCACTGAACAGAGAGCTGCGGAGATCCGTCCTCGGTACACGGACAGATGGTTCCGCTGCTTCTCGGCTGGTATAAGACCTTCTAGAGAACTCTGAAAACTGAAACACGCCAACGAGTTTTCTGTTACCAGTAATTTTTTTTTAACTCTGTGCCCAGGCCAGGCGCGGTGGCTCATGCCTGTAATCTCAGCGCTTTGGGAGGCCAAGGCGGGCGGATCGCGAGGTCAGGAGTTTGAGCATCCTGGCCAACACGGTGAAACCCCGTCTCTACTAAAAATACAAAAATTAGCTGGGCATGGTGGCACGTGTCTGTAATCCCAGCTACTTGGGAGGCTGAGGCACGAGAATCGCTCGAACCCCGGAGGAGGAGGTTGCAGTGAGCTGAGATTGCACCACGGCACCCCAGCCTGGTGACAGAGCGAGACTCCATCTAAAACAAACAAACAAACAAACAAAAAACCCTTTGTGCCCACCTTATGCCAGTATAAAAGTAATCTGAATTTGAAAGTCAATCAGCAAGTATTTACTGAGCGATGTGTAAGGGATAAGGAAAAGGTCTAAAGCAGCTTATCTAGTTTAGGGACATGGATTAAACTCTGATTTAATTTTAGGGCTTTTGACTTTTTCATCACACACACACACACACACACAAAACTAGAGGAGAAGCCATGAAAGCACTCCCTTGAAAATTCTCAGAGACAAATTTACAGAAACAGAGTGAGTCCATATAAGAAACCTGGCCTTATACACAGGGATGACACACTGAAATCTGTTTCATAGCAAAGGTAATTCAAAGTTTCCAAAGCAGTCACTATAGCAGCCACATGGCTTAGAACCCAAAACAGACAGCCCCCTAAATTAGGAAGTCATACACACAGCTGCTAAATAACAGCACTGAGTAAACTCTTATCTTGTAAAAATGTTTAAACAAAATGAAAATTTAACTACAAACTTACAAAGGACTAAGCTTTTACTGTCATACTGTTTTATGGAATTAATAAACATGCAAATTTTCTGCATGCAAACTCTACCTTCCTGGTCACTTTGAAGGATATAAATTAATCAAATCAAATCCAATCTTATGTAAGAATGTACAATAATGCCCGAAGCAATTTAGAACTAACTTACAATTTCCATAGCATAGAATGTATATCTACCTATACACATACATACATATACAGATGCTCCTCAGCTGATGAGCTTATGTCCTAATAAACCCATCATAGTTTAAAAACTATCATAAGTCAAAAATACATTTAATACACCTAATCTATCAAATATAGCTTGCTTAGCCTCACCTACCTTAAACATGCTCAAAACACTTACATTAGCCTACATTTGGGCAAAATCACCTAACACAAAGCCTATTTAAAATAAAGTGCTGAATAGCTCATGTAATTTGTTGACTGGTGTACTGAAACTGAAAAACAGAATAGATGGGTGGGCACCAAAATATGGTTTCTTTTGAAAGCATGGTGCTTTCATACCATTGTAAAGTCAAAAATCATTAAGATGGACCATCATTAAGTCAGGAATCATCGGCATACATATATAAATACATATACATACATATTCCTATTTAATACTGATGTCAACTCTGTAAACTAAAAATGCATAGCTTGGTGAGTCTGAATGAGCTAATATATTTAAAGCACTTGGAGAACTTCTATCAATACAAGTTTTGAAGTCACACTGCCTGAGACTTAGGTTCCATCATTAGACAAATTAATTTATCTGTGCCGCAATTTTCTCATCCATGTAAGTGGAAGTAATAATAAAAGCCTCTACTTCATAGGCTAATGAGGCATATGCTATCTGGCATATTAAATATCTAGCACAATACCCAGTATGTGGTAAGCAATGAACACAAGCGAGCTATTTTTAAACTTTATATATTTGGCTGGGCACAGTGGCTCACGCCTGTAATCTCAGCACTTTGGGAGGCCAAGGCAGGTAGATTGCCTGAGCTCAGGAGTCTGAGACCAGCTTGGCCAACATGGCAATACCCTATCTCTACTAAAAATACAAAAAATTAACCAGGCATGGTGACGCGTGCCTGTAATCCCAGCTACTTGGGAGGCTGAGGCAGGAAAATCACTTGAACCTGGGAGGCGGAGGTTGCAGTGAGCTGAGATCACACCACTGCACTCCAGCCTGGAAGACAGAAGGAGACTCTGTCTCAAAAAAAAAAAGTTTTTACATTTGGCCTCCAGTAAAAAGGAATCCAAATTAAAACTTGGGTCTCCTGATAAATTTGAGAGTACTTTCTGTAGCCATGCTGCTGGGAACCATACAAAGGAGGCATTTAATCAAACTGATACAACTAAGTATTATTATGATACAGTAGCAAATAGTAACAATGGTTGCACATGATGAGACTAAATATCAAAATGTTTACATGATGTCAGAAGATAAGGTCAGGTGGCTCTTCAGAACATCTGCCCCACAACACGTTACCTTGTTACCTTGTTCTTTTCTGCTATGATTCTCTTTGTAAAAAATTATATATCTGAGCAATAAATTGCTACACTAAATATCTGAGAGTACTGCTTTGGGTCACAAAAGCAAAATAATTTGCTTATAAAAACAATTAACTTTAGGCCAGGTGCGCTGGCTCATGCCTGTAATCCCAGCACTTTGGGAGGCCGAGGTGCGCTGATCACTTGAGGCCAAGGGTTCAAGACCAGCCTGGTCAACACGGTGAAATCCTGTCTCTACTGAAAATAAAAAAATTAGCCAGGTGTGGTGGCGCGTGCCTGTAATCCCAGCTACTTAGGTGGCTGAGGCACAAGAATTGCTTGAACCCGGGCAGTGGAGGCTGCAGTGAGCCGAAATCACACCACTGCAATCCAGTCTGGGCAACAGAGCGAGACATTGCCTCAAAAAAAAAACAAAAACAAAAACTTAACTTAAAAATAGTAAATATTCAGTGAAAACTAGTCATGCTAACCAAAACAGTGTTTTAGCTCCAGGTATTAATGGCCACTTCTGGAGCCATAAGCCAAGCTGATGATATAGCTCCTAAATAATGAACTGAAATATGGTTGGCAAAGAATCACCTTCTTAATTTCTTAAGAATGTTCAACTCTGGCACAAAGGGGATCAGGTGAGTATGGGTGAATATCCTTCTAGAAAGATGAGACTAGAAGACTGAAGATCTATGGAAGGGGATGCCCAGTTATTCTCTCTCCCCCTACTCTCAACATTCACTGATTAATTCATGTATTTACCAAAATGGCATGTCAATACCCTGAGCAGCCACTCAGGACAAGACTCCTGCATTGCTACAACACCGATTCCCCAGCCTCTCCTCTGCCCCTCAACCTGCCTTAGCTGTTGTCATTTTATCCACACTGGACAGGACCTGTCCATTTGCTATCTTCCTTCCAATTATGTTTGTCCATGTCTGGACCTGGCTGGCTGCTCCCTGCAGCCCCTTCTGGTTACCTTACCCTGACAGCGATGCAGCCAGAGGCACTAAAGGGTTAGCCCAAGGGCCCCAGCCCTGCATTGGGCCCATGAAGGGGCTTACGATCCTCGTTTTCCGGGTTTGGGTGATGTTAGAGGAAAATGCCCCGGCCCAGCACCATTCCTTTTTGCTTCTGATTTGGAGTTCTAGACCACAGCCTTAGTCCTGGTCAGTTGTTAAGTAATTATTTAACAGTGTGACATTCAGACCTGCATGGCATCTATACAGTGCCCAATAAAGACAGAGGAGGCCATGGTCCCTACCTTCAAAAAAGAAAAAACGCCACATACGTGCTTGGTGATACAAAGTTGAATAAGACACACAGAATCTGATGGAGAAAACAGACCTGAAAATCAATAATCACAGAGCATTGGAACATTATAGCTGCCTCAGTCTTTACAGGGGAACACAGAGGAGCACCAGCTAACGAATGTGTACGTTGGACAAAGTTATATGCCAGGTACTCCTATATATATGATCTAATGCAAAAATAAACATCAGTCCTATACTGTTTGTTAGATGAAAAAATAGGCTCCAAGATTTAAGAAGCAGAACTGAGAATGCAGGTCCTGCCCTATCATCCTCCTTCACACCTCTCCTTTGTCCCTCTCCACTTTCCTTCCCCCTTTATTTTCCTTTCCTAGAAGGGAAGGAGAGGGTCAGCATCTCGATCAAAAGTCAAAACTCATATGTCAACAGGTAAGTGACAGATGACATAAATGAGGGAGAACACAGTGAGATAACGCGGATGAGATGGAATGGTGGGGACTCTGGTGAATTAGAGATCCATGCTGTTTCTAAAAGAAAGGTGAAGGTGCGGTGGTTCATGCCTGTAATCCCAGCACTTTGGGAGATTAAGGCAGAAGATCGCTTGAGCCCAGGAATTTGAGACCGAGCCAGCCAATATAGTGAAGTGTTGTCTGTACAAAAAATTTAAAAATTAGCCAGGTGTGGTGATGTACACCTGTAGTCCCAGGTACTCAGGAGGCTGAGATGTAAGGATCACTTAAACCCAGGAGGTCTAGGCTGCAGTGAGCTGTGTTTGTCTCACTGCACTCCAGCCTGGGTGACAGAGCAAGACCCTGTCTCAAAAAAAAGCCAGGAATGGTGGCTCACACCTGTAATCCCAGCACTTTGGGAAGCCGAGGCAGGTGGATCACCTGAGGTCACAAGTTCAAGACCAGCCTGGCCAACATGGTGAAAGCCCATCTCTACTAAAAATATAAAATTAGCCAGGCATGGTGGCATGCACCTGTAATCCCAGCTACTCAGGAGTCTGAGGCAGGAAAATGGTTTGAACCTGGGAGATGGAGGCTGCAATGAGCTAAGACCACGCCACTGCACTCCAGCCTGGGTGACATGGCGAGATTCCGTCTCAAAAAAAAAAAAAAAAAAAAGAAAAGAAAAGAAAAGAAAAAGAAAAAGGAGGGGAGAGGGGAGGGAGAGGACAGCAGAGGAGTGGGGTGGAGGGGAACAGAGGGGAGTGGAGGGGAATGGAGGGGAGGGGAGGGGAGAGGAAAAGAGAGGAGAGGAGGACTCATTCAGCTCCAGCCCTCTGATGCCACACAGAAATGTGGGCCCAAGGCTCTCTGAAATCTTCCAGATTTTTGAGACTGGCCTGAAATCCAGTTTATATGATTCTCCTTCTTGAAAAAAGCAGCTCCCTAAATCAAAATGTTTGTCAATCACCAGACCTGACTGTGGCCACGGGATACCAGCTTGCAATATCTGCTGTAGACCAAAGGTGGCCAGGCTTGTCAGCATTGCTCCCGTCACTATGGTGTTTCACTTAAAGAGTTTAACAACCAAGCAGTCACTGCAAAACAAACCACAGGACTGGTGCCACTACTGTTATCAAGACTTTATTTCTGAGGTATTAAGGAGAGAGGCACACAATGACAGAGTCATGATGCTGAAAACAACTGACTCACTTCCTTGACATCCCTACAAAGTAGCTTTTTGGCTTGTGCTTAACCATCATGATAAGCCAACAGGGAAGTCTCTCTCTCCTCAGACGGCCTGCTCACTTTCACTCTGCTCTTGGTCATTCGAGAAGGTCTTTTTTTTATATTAAGTTGAGCTCTGTATCCCTGTACCTGCCACCCATTGGTCTCTGGACCACTTTACCTAGAACACAATATTCCAGGAGCAAGAAGCCAACATTATCATCACATTACAAACAGTGTTTCTGTTCATGCAGACAAAGATCATGTCAGCTTTTTACTTGGACTAGCACACTTGCCTCCCTGGCCCTCGGGGACCATAGCATGATCTAGCAGTGCGAGTGAGTCAACAAAGGCTTACCAAGTTCCACGGTAGGGCACAGGGAAAGCTGTTATTTCCATCAGTCACATGTTTTACTTTAATTCTAGCTCAAGAATATATTTATGCCCCAGTCTCCATGTTCCTAATCTACAGTGCATAATTGCTCCCTATAAATAATTATTTTAACTCTGGTTTAAAAAGTACTGGCATCCATTTCAGTAACTGGATGAAGTTGGTTTCACAGAATGTTAAAAAGTATCCATGGCTAGTTTGTTTGACTTTATAGGAATAAAAATGACTTAACATTTTAGCTTTATAACAGAAACTAAGAAATATGGCTCCACACTTAATATGCATCATGAAAGGTAGCCAACTTAGGTCCAGTAAATTACATCATAGAGCATTATAACTATAGAATGCTGCTTGTTTTTCTGGCAAAGTCATGAATCCCTTCCAAATGAGAAACATTTTGGCAGACTCATCTTTTTTTTTTTTTTTTTTTTCCCCAGATGGAGTCTTGCTCTGTTGCCCAGGCTGACTTGCAGTGGCACGATCTTGGCTCACTGCAACCTCCACCTCCCAGGTTCAAGTGATTCTTGTGCCTCAACCTCCTGAGTAGCTGGGATTACAGGTGTGCACCACCATACCCGGCTAATTTTTGCATTTTTAGTAGAGATAGGGTTTCACCATGTCGGCCAGGCTGGTCTCAAATGCCTGACCTCAAATGATCCGCCTGCCTCAGCCTCCCAAAATGCTGGGATTACAGGCATGAGCCACCGCACCTGGCCAGGAGACTCATCTTAAAATTATTTTTCAGACAAAGTATCAATATTGGTATCCATAAGAATTTTCAAATTCAAATAAGCAATATTTCATCTCATAAATTTAAGTGTGAAATATTGTATTATTCCTTCATTTTTATATCTTATCATATGATTTCTTTACATTCTTCCTAGCTCCTTATAAGAAACCTAGGAGCCATCCTGATTTCTCCACCTTCTTTTGCCTCCCATATTTAATTAATTAGCAAATCTTTCAACATATACCCTGAATCAGATCACTTCTTACCCTCAAGTAGATTCTCACTCAGTACAAGCCACCATCATCTCTTACCTGAACTACTCCAATAGCCTCCTAACTTGGCTCACTCTTCCACTGTCTGCAAGGAATAACCAGAGTGATCTTTTAAAAACATGTATGAAATCACATCACTCAGGCAGCTTAAAATAAAATCCAGACTTCTTGCCAGGGCTCAGAGAACCTGCTTGCTGACTCCCTCTCCACTGCCCCTCTCACATTCCCCCTCCCCAACAACTGCCACACTGGAGTCTTTTGGAGTCCTGGTTGAAGGCAGTACTGCCCCCTTGGCGTCAGGGCAGGGAGCGGGTGTCTAGAATGTGTGACTATGTTTTTGTAATTACAGTGACTAGGGATGCTAACCGTCCTGCATTGAGCCACACAGTCCCACAGTGCACAGCACGGTTCCACGCTGCAAAGGCTCGCAGTACCCAAAATGCCATTTGCCATTTTCACAAAAACCTAGTTCATTCCCATCTCAAGATCTCTCCTTTTTTTTTTTTTTTTTTTTTGAGACGGAGTCTCGCTCTGTCGCCCAGGCTGGAGTGCAGTGGCACAATCTCGGCTCACTGCAACCTCCGCCTCCTGAGTTCAAGCAATTCTCCTGCCTCAACCTACTGAGTAGCTGGGATTGCAAGTGTACGCCCAGCTAATTTTTGTATTTTTAGTAGAGACAGGTTTTCACCATATTGGTCAAGCTGGTCTCGAACTCCTGACCTCATGATCTGCCCACCTTGGCCTCCCAAAGTGCTGGGATTACAGGCATAAGCCACAGTGCCCGGCCTCTGTCTCAAGATCTTTACACTTACTGTTACTTTTGACCCAGGAACTGAAATAGTTCCCCATCTTGCTCCTTGTGACCACTTGGGAGTCAGCTCCAACATCATCTCCTCTGAAAGGCCATGCCTGGCCATCATTTCTCAAATAGCCACCCCAACCAGCACCCCTGCCAGTCTTATTATTCCTCCACCTTGCTTTTTTTTTTTTTTCTTCTCTTCTTTTTTTGAGACGGAGTCTCACTCTGTCGCCCAGGCTGGAGTGCAGTGGCGCCATCTCAGCTCACTGCAACCTCTGCCTCCTGGGTTCAAGCAATTGTCCTGCCTCAGCCTCTCAAGTAGCTGGGACTATAGGTGTGTGTCATCATGCCTGGCTATTTTTTTTATTTTTAGTAGAGACAGGGTTTTACTATGTTGGTCAGGCTGGTCTCGAACTCCTGACCTCAGGTCATCTGCCTACCTGGCCTCCCAAAGTGTTGAGATTACAGGCGTGAGCCACCATGCCCGGCCTACAAAAAATTTTTTAAAAATTAGTTGGACCTCTAACCTCAGCACTTTGCAGGGCTGAGGCGGGCGGATCACCTGAGGTCAGGAGTTCAAGACCAGCCTGGACAACATGGTGAAACCTCGTCTATACTAAAAATACAAAAATTAGCCAGGCACAATGGCACGTAAATCCAGCTACTCGGGAGGCTGAGGCAGGAGAATCTCTTGAACCCGGGAGGCAGAGGTTGCAGTGAGTCAAGATCGTGCCACTGCACTCCAGCCTGGGCAACAGAGCAAGACTCTGTCTCAAAAAAAAAAAAAAAGAGTTGGACATGGTGGTGCATGCCTGTAGTCCTGGCTGCTTGTACGGCTGAGGTGGGGGGGTTGCTTGAGCCTGGGAGGTTGAGGCTACAGTAAGCCAAGATCATGCCCTTGCATTCCAGCCTGGGCAACAAAACAATACCCTGTCTCAAAAAACAAACAAAAAGGAATAAAAAGAAGTTTTAAAAGATTTTAAAGTAACAATACGTTTCTCATATTGACAATATTATGACAGAAAAAAAACTCAAGTATTTTGGCTTGAAAATATAAACTATAAACATATGGGGAAAATTATTGGTTTAAAACTGAGCACAAATTATGTTGAATTTTTTTAAGGAAAAGGAACAATTATATTTTTCATAATACTAAAAATGAAATAATATAAAGTGATAAAAAGCAATTAATTCCTATTTAGGTAATATTTCATCTGAGCCTTTTCCATTAAAAGTTTAACTTTTATGTTATTATGAGGTTATTTATACCTAAAGAGACCATTTAAGTATATAGAGAATTAGTACAGGCATTTGTTTTTCCAGTGACTGAGATAAGAGGAAAATAACCAAAGGAAGAATCTGTACAACACTATAGGCAATATTTCAGATGCTTAAGTAGAAATACGCATATGCTTGCTCAAAAATCACAAAGAGCAATGTTAGATTAGAACTTGTACCTTTTCTAACACTTTCTGAAAAGCCCTTAAATAATATTTTTCTCCAAAGTGACTTCTTAAGAATTAGATCAGGTTGGGCGCAGTGGCTCACGCCTGTAATCCCAACACTTTGGGAGGCGGAGGCGGGCAGATCACCTGAGGTCAGGAGTTTGAGACCAGCCTGGCCAACACGGTGAAACCCTGTCTCTACTAAAAATACAAAAATTAGCCGGGCGTGTGGCATGCTGTAATCCCAACTACCCAAGAGGCTGAGGCAGGAGAATTGCTGGAACCTCGGAGGCAGAGGCTGCAGTGAACTGAGATCGAGCCACTGCACTTCAGCCTGGACAACAGAGCAAGAGTCTGTCTCAAAAAAAAAAAAAAAAAAAAGAATTAGATCACAGCCCCAATAAGATTTCTAGTAACATCTAATTAGACAATTGAGTTCCCTTGCTGGAGCTTGTCTGCTTTGCTTATAAAATCATGTGCAAAGTCTAAGACAACCACAACCAGACCCTCAGCATCCTCCTCCTTAATGCTTACTGGGGAAATGGAAATAAACAGTGTGATCTGCCTTCATTCACACTTGTCACTTCCTTGTAAATGTTGAGAGCTTTCCAAAGCAAAGAGCCTATGACAGCAAGGAAGGTTTCCAAAGCCAGTGACTTCAGGGAAAGAACAAAATAAGAAGAATTATTCCATCAGCTACCAATAACTTATATTAAAATGGTAAGAGTAAGACAGTGTGGCATTTGCACAAGAACAGACCAACAAACCAATGTAACAGAATAGTCCAAAAACAGACCCATGCATATATAAAAACTTAATTTATCACAAAGCAGATACTGAAAATTAGGGCAGGAAAGATGGATTGTTCAGTAACCTGTGGTACTGAGATCATAAGCTAATTTTATTGGGGGGTGGGGCAGAATCATGGGAAAAAATTTAATTAGATTTCTACCTCACACCAAATGCAAAAATCAATTCCAGGAAGAATTAAAGATTTAAATATAAAAGGCAAACCATAAGATATTCAGAAGACAATATAGGTGCATGTTTTTATGACTTCATGGAAAGGATTTCTTAAGAATAGGAAAACACAACCTAGAAACACAAAAGAGTGATAAATCAACTAAATTAAAATTATAAACTTCTCTCGTCAAAGGACACCACAGAAAGAGTGAAAAGACAGCCCATGGACTAGGAAAAGATATGTCCTACATATCTAAATAACTACAAAGGCTTAGTATACAGAATATGAGTATAGGTGTATACTCTTACAAATCAATAAGAAAAATATAAACAATCCAATGGTAAATGAGCAAAGACATGAAATGCATTTCAGTGCAGGATAGTCATAAATGCCTGTAAATACTTAAGAGGCATGACCTCATAAGCAGCCACAAAAATGCAAACTAAAGTCACAAGGTACGAAGTGATGACAAGGATGTGGAGACAACGGTGTCTGTTCCTTGTATATTTATATTTTTGCAATTTTATTTTCTGCAGGGTATTTTTTTTTTTTTTTTTTTTTTTTTTTAACAAAGTCTCACTCTGTCACCCAGGCTGGAGTGCAGTGGTATGATCTCGGCTCACTGCAACCTTCACCTCCCGGGTTCAAGCGATTCTCCCGCCTCAGCCTCCCAAGTAGCTGGGATTACAGGCCTGCATCACCATGCCAAGCTAATTTTTGTATTTTTAGTAGAAACAAGGTTTCACTATGCTGGCCAGGCTGGTCTCGAACTCCCAGCCTCAAGTGATCCACCCACCTGGGCCTCCCCAAATGCTAAGATTACAGGTGTGAGCCACCATGCCCTGCTGCCTCCTTTTTTTTTTTTTAGAATACTATCTATGGTGACTATTTCTAGCCTGCCATGATAGCAAGTGTCTTCAAAGAGAGCTGCAGGCATGACCAACCTGCATTCACTCTCATTCTAACCCTAAGATTTCTTCCCTCCTATACACACTTGGTGTGAACAGTCTGCAAACTGTAGTGAGAGCCCACAGGTGGGGTATGAAGTCTGAGAAGACGTATACAGTTTTTCCCACCACATCCAATTTCCCCCACAATGGTTGTAGGATCCTCTGGAGCCGAAATCTGGGGAGATTCTAGGCTTTATCTCCTATTTCCTCTACTCTAAGTGGCCAGAAAACTAATGCTCAGTATTGAACCAATACTGATTCAGCAAATGCATTCAAGGCAAAAGTCAGATTTGATGCATTGCTTACTTTTTTGTTTGTTTGTTTTGTTTTTGTTTTTTGAGATGGAGTTTCGCTCTGTTGCCCAGGCTGGAGTGCAGTGGCACAATCTCAGCTCACTGCAACCTCCACCTCCTGGGCTCGAGCGATTCTCCCACCTCAGGCTCCCAAGTAGCTGGGACTACAGGTGTATGCGACCATGCCCGCCTAATTTTGACTTTTTTTTTTTTTTTTTTTTTTTTTTGTAGAGACAGGGTCTTGTCATGTTGCCCAGGCTGGTCTCAAACTCCTGAGCTGAAGTGATCCACCCGCCTCGGCCTCCCAAAGTGTTGGGATTACAGGCTGAGCCACTGTGCCCAGTCAACACACTGCTTACTTCTAAGAGTTCCTGCTTTAATTCAGTTTTAGCCTCTGAGCATCCTCACCAAGTAGTCAACTCATTCATTCCATTTAAGGGCCACTTTTTTATTTCACTCAGCATGTTTAATTGTTGCCAGCAGGAAGGTTAGTCAGAGGTCTTAGATCACAGGACCACTGTATTGCCAGAATCTAAAGTCAAAAATTCGTTTTAAAACATAAAGCTAATTATGTCACTCTCCTGCTTTGAAACTTTCAATGCTTTTCTCATGATATACAGTGTAAATCTGAGCTCCTAAGTGCTCTTGACCCTGTTCAAAAGGCATAAGGGAAACTTCCCAGAGGAGAAGGAAAATGGAGATTAAACTTGAACCAGCAGCAACAGAGAAAAGACCAGAGCAGGGAAACAGCCAATGAATCCTAATTAACAAATCAAATGGGCAGGAGAATATTCAAGTCCAGTATGGAAAGAACTCAACGTTCAAGGGTCTGATCAATCATTAGAAGCTCAGTCAAGACAGCAGGGCATCAGGGGCTCTCAAAGCCAAGAGTGAAGAATCAGAGGGTCTGTAAGAGATCAGGGTCATTGGGAGCAACATCTATCCAACCACGCGGAAGGACAGTGGGCGCCCAAACCAAAGGGCCAATTAGGCAACCTGTTCACAATAGGAGTTAGACTGAGGAGCTGCCACTCCCTAATTCACAGGAGCCCAGAAGGTTCAAACAGACTCTAAAACACACAAAGGATGGCATGGGAGCAGCAGATCCTCCCAGACCCCTTGTTAGTCAGAGGTACTCCAGGCCTGGCTCTCTAAAGCAAGGCCTTCCCAACTGTGTTACAGTCAGCTATGCTGAAGTGTTGGTTGGCAGAAACTGACAAGCCCCATCACACAGCTTTCCCCATCTGGCCCCAAACTATCTCTCCAGGCTCACCTCCCCTCTCACCCAATTCCATCTACCCTCCTACTGCAACGACACAGACACTGATGAGCAGCACCCTCTCCAGCCTTCCCTCTTCTACAAGCTGTTTCATCTTCCTGAACGACTTTGCCCCTCTTCTCTCCCCAGAAAATCCCTACTCATTCTTCAAAGCCCCTTCAAATGTTGCCTGATCAGAGAGATTACTCTGATTCAAGCTGGGTTTACTACCCTCCACTCCTATCGAGCACAATCAACACATTATTATTTTATTATTATTACTATTATTGTCACCATCACATCCATCATTTATCAAGTGCTTGTCATGTGTCAGGTACCGTATTAAATCCTCCACATGCATTTTTCCTTACCACTTGTAGTTATTATCGTTCTCCATCTTACTGAGGAGGAAACCAATGTTCACATCATTTCAAGTATTGGCCTGAGGACACAGAGCTGCTAAAGGGATTTCAAACATAGTCTGTTCTTAACTCAAAAACCCATATTCTTTCCAGTAAAATATCACAATTTGTTTTTATCTCTGTTGCCTCCAACAACAAATAAGTAACTTAAAAATAAAGATCATGTCTTCCTAATTTTTGTGTAGCCCGCATAATACCTGGCATATAGATGATGCTCTCTAAAGACTTAATAGATAAATAAATGAATAACAAGCATTCAATCCATTTTCTCAGGAATCTGAATGACAACTGTAGCACAGAACCAGTAATACAATGTTGAGACTGTCTGTATGCCCCCTTTGGCTAGGGTCTACTGGATGGCTCATATTACGGAGAATAAAGGACAGAGAGTTCAAGACACTTAGATAAGATTCAGGTACAAGGAACCAGGCAAGTTAGCACAGTGTCTTTTGAATAAATGGGTTTAATCTAGGCACACAAATGGTTATTTTTAAAACAAGTGGTCTACTCCAACTTCTTTTAAAATAACTCACTGTCTTTTTATTTTGAGATGGAGTCTTGCTCTGTCGTCCAGCATGGAGTGCAGTGGCGCAATCTCGGCTCACTGCAATCTCCGTCTCCCAGGTTCAAGCGATTCTCCTGGCTCAACCCCCGGGTAGCTGGGATTATAGGCGCCTGCCACCACGCCCGGCTTATTTTTTGTTTCACTATGTTGGCCAGGCTGGTCCTGAACTCCTGACCTCAGGTGATTTGCCCGCCTCAGCCTCCCAAACTGCTGAGATTACCGGCGTGAGCCACCGTGCCCGACCAGAACTATCTTAATAACTTCATCTTTATTTTTGTCCCAATCTAAATCAGTGCAATACCATAACCATCTATTAAACACCTGCTATGGTGGGAAGGAAGAGAATGCCGTATACCTCATGGGACACTTAGTTAATGAAAACTCCTTTTCCCTGAAGGGGGTTTTAGTCTTGCTTGAATGTATGCAGAAGTTATCTCAACCAGGGAAAAAGCACAGAACATTGTGACTTTTTTGCTCAAAGCTCTCTGGAAGTTTCCATCTCACTCAGAGCAAAAGCCAAAGTCCTAATAATCTAGAAGCTGCTACATCATGTGGCCCCCTCTGGTCTCACCTACTAGCTCAGTCCCTCCAGTCACAGGGTCTCCATATTGTGTCTTTTCAATGAGGCTTTATCTGACCACTCTATTGAAAATCATAACCCTCTTCCACTTCACATGCTATCTCCCTATTCCCAGGGATTTTCCCCCCCCATAGCATTTTGGACGATCTAACATGCTATCTACTTTTCATTCATTTTGTTTATCATCTCTCTTCCCCCACAAAACGTAGGCTCCACGAATATGGACCTTCTGTTGTGTTTGTTCTCTGCTGTATTCTAAACACCCAAATCTGACATTGAATTATTATTGTAGGAATGAATGAATGAACCATTAGTTATGTTTACGCAATGACCTATCTGCTCACAGCATTACTTTGAAATCCATTTTTCAAATTTCTGAATCACACTGGCATCACAAATTTAAATACATCTTAAGATTTTTTCGCTTGGCATTGATTAATGATGACTAAAATCTCATTGGTCTAGAGTTTTCTTCATTGCTTTTTCCTGAGAAGACTTACTGTGACCATTATCTAAAAATGTAATTGTTTTGAGACCCTGGTCTAAATTTTAGCAAGTAATTGTTTGTATTGTCCCAAGCACTTCAACATGATTTACAAAAATATATTACTTATTTTGCCACAATGAAAAATAGCAGTTGATTATAAAACATGACTGGAAATAACTACAGTAATTAAGGTAGACGACCTGAGAATGCTCTTAAGAAAGGGTTCTACTTCTAAATTATTGTAAAATATTAACAAACTGAGGCTGGGTGCAGTGGTACACACCTGTAATCCCAGCACCTTTGGAGGCCGAGGCAGGTAAATGGCTTGAGTCCAACAGTTTGAGACGAGCCTGTGCAACATTGTGAGACACTGTCTCTACAAAAAATACAAAAAAATTAGCTGGGCATGGTGACTCACATCTGTAGTCCCAGCTACTCAGGAGGCTGAGGCAGGAGGATCACTTGAGCCTGGGAAGTCAAGGCTGCAATGAGCTGAGATCACACCACTGCACTCCAGCCTGGGCAAGACAGTGAGACCCTGTCTCAAAAAAAAACAAAACAAAAATAATTGACAAACTGAGATCTTCTGTTGTTGAGATCACTAGATCATAATCTGCAAGATAATAGTTTTCATTTATTTGTTTGTTTGTTTGAGATGGAGTCTTGTTCTGTCACCCAGGCTGGAGTGCAGTATTGCGATCTTGGCTCTCTGCAGCCTCTGCCCTCTGGGCTCAAGCCATCCTCCCAACTCAGCCTTTTTTTTTTTTTTGAGACAGAATGAGACTCTCGCCCAGGCTGGAATATAATGGAGTGATCTCGGCTCACTGCAACCTCTGCCTCCCAGGTTCAAGAGATTCTCCTGCCTCAGCCTCCCAAGTAGCTGGGATTACAGGCACACACCACCACATCTAGCTAATTTTTGTATTTTTAGTTGAGACGGGGTTTCACCTCGTTGGCCAGGCTGGTCTTGAACTCTTGACCTCAAGTGATCTACCCGTCTTGGCCTCCCAAAATGCTGGGATTACAGGCGCGAGCCACCATTAGTTTTTAGTGCCAACATTAATTAAGATCTGGTATGACTTTTAAAAATTATCTATGGAGGCCAGGCGCCCTGGCTCACGCCTGTAATCCCAGCACTTTAGAAGGCTGAGGCGGGTGGATCACAAGGTCAGAGGCTTGAGACCAGCCTGACCAACATAGTGAAACCCCGTCTCTACTAAAGACACAAAAAATTAGCCAGCATGGTGGCACACATCTGTAATCCCAGCTACTTGGGAGGCTGAGGCAGGAGAATCACTTGAACCCAGGAGGTGGTAGTTGCAGTGAGCCAAGATCACATCACTGCACTCCAGTCTGGGCAACAGGACGAGACTCTGTCTCAAAAAAAAAAAAAAAAAAAAAAAAATTATCTATCTATGGAGCCAATAATTCAAAAGCTATTTATAATTGGTTTGGAGCACATTATATTTTTTCTTTTATTTTTCCTCTCTCTCTCTAATGGTCAATTTTCCTTCCTATATTTTCTTGAGATTTGGAGCTTAAAGAATCTAAGCACACCAACCTTAGCAAAAAGAAAGCCAGTTTGTGATTTAAAGGACAAAAAAAAAAAATGGTCATGCGTGCCAAAGAGATAATCTGCAAGATAATAGTATCTCCAGCTCAACAAAAGAAGTCATGTACAAGATTAAACTCATCCTGTTTCCATCCAGTAACCTCACACAAGGTCAACTTCAAAATATCCCCTAAAACCATCTACAAAGTAGCAATCAGTAAGGCTTATCAACAGGGCCCATCCTTCTTACAATATAAACCTCTTTCAATTTCAAAAATTGATGACTAAGAGCTCTTCAATAGTGGCATTTGATTCCACATTACTCTGCAGTATGCAAGAGAAAAACAAAGACCCATCATTCTGAACCTTCTATTATAGACCCACGCCAAACTGCAACAAAACATTCTTAAGGAAATTGCTACTATTATTGTACACATATTGTTATTGTTCCCATAAATGTAAATAGGTTATCATTTTCAATTCTAAATTTAAAGACAGAAACACAGCAGTTAAATATTACATTTTAGAGTACGCTTTTTCTCCTTAAAATGTTGGAAAACAGTAAAGATATATAATCAAAAGAAGAACTAAAAGTCACCCAGAAGTTAGACATCAATCCCTCAAAAAAAATCCTTTTTAAATATTCTATTTACAAATGTGTAAAGTTGGCATAAAAACTGCAAACAGAATAAAATAAATAGACATAATAAGAGAAAACTTTTAAAAGAAACTTTAAGCAGTCCTCAAGAATAGAAAATTAAATGCACTCAAATTTAACATATATCTCTGTCTAATGCAGTTAAGTTTTTGATATTTTCTGGTTTTCAGAAAGGATTTAATGTTTTCATTTTCAGAAAGTAGAAACAACACATTTTAAAAGACTATACAATCAAGGTTTATATATTAGCTCATAACTTCCCAGTTTTTTGTTTTGTTTTGTTTTGAGACAGAGTCTTGCTCTGTCGCCCAAGCTGGAGTGAAGTAGCACGATCTCAGCTCAATGCAACCTCCACCTCCTGGGTTCAAGCGATTCTCATGCCTCAGTCTCCCGAGTAGCTGGGATTACAGGCGCATGCCAGCAGGCCCAGCTAATTCTGTATTTTTAATAGAGATGGGGTTTCGCCATGTTGGTCAGGCTGGTCTCAAACTCCTGGCCTTGTATGATTCGTCCGCCTTGGCTTCCCTAAGTGCTGGGATTACAGGCATGAGCCACTGTGCCTGGAACCAGATTTTCTTACTAAACACTTCTACGCCCATAGGGTCATTTAGTCCTCAAGTTGGAAATATAGAAGAGGGGTTCTTCACCCTGGCTGCATCTCTAAGGGAAGAGGGATTCACATGCTGAAGCCAGGCTCCACTTCCAAGGAGTGATTTAACTCTCCCGGAGTGGCGTCCAGGCAGCAGTAGTTTTATAAATCACCCAGGTGATTCTAACATACAGTCTGTATTGAAGGTCACTGGTTCCCACCCACCTCTTCTCAGAGAAGACCTCAGGAAGATATCCAGGCTCTGCTCAAACATTTCTAATGTTGAGACACAATACCTCATTAGAAAAATCTGATAAGCAATATATTATGTTACAGAATGGTCATTATTTCAAATATGAATGGTCATTTTTATATAGCATGGTAACCCATCACTTCCCCTAACAACTACAACAGAGTTCGCAGATCTTGGCACTTGTCCTCTTCTTAAAAATCACATTCCCCAGTCTCCACATGACTGGCTCCTTGTCATCATTCAGGTCTGGGCTCAAGTCTCACCTCCTGGGGAAGACTGCCTGATCACGCTTTCCCCAGCCAGTCTGTCTCTTCCCTCATGGCACCTCTCACAACTGAAATATGTGTGGATGTTCGTTCATTGACTCTCTTCCCAGTCTGAAACATAAGCTCCACCCGGGCAGCTCCATCGGGTCTGTCTTGTTTAACGCTGTATCTCCAGCAAGTGGAACCACGCCCGACACAGTAGCCACTCAATACAAATTTTTGAATGAATAAATGAAACAGATGAAGAGGTAATGGGCAATCTAAAGCAAAAAGAAAGTATCGGAGTGGTATATAATGTAAATACAGTCATCCCTCATTCTTGGTGAGGGAATGGGTGTTCCAGGACCCCCTGTAGATATCAAAATCCACAGATGCTCAAGTCCCTGAGATAAAATAGTGTAGTATTTGCATGTAACCTACACACATCCTCCAGTATACATTAAATCATCTCCAGATTACTTATAATACCTAATACGATGTAAATGCCATGGAAATAGCTGTTATACTGAATTATTCAGGGAACAATGACCAACAAAAGCCTGTATACGTTTAGTACAGATGCAATTTTTTTCCAAATATTTTCAATCCAAGGTTCATTGAATCCAAGGATGCAGAATCCAAGGATGCTGAACCCACAGATTCTGGGGACTGACTAGTTGACAATGCAGATTATAAAATGTTGGACTAAGCAGGCCAGTGCGATGGCTCATGCCTATAATCCCAGCACTTTGGGAGGCCAAGGCGAGCAGATCACCTGAGGTCAGGAGTTCGCAACCAGCCTGACCAACATGGAGAAACCCTGTCTCTGTTAAAAATACAAAATCAGCCAGGCGTGGTTGTAATCCCAGCATGCCTGTAATCCCAGCTACTCAGGAGCCTGAGACAGAAGAATTGCTTGAAACTGGGAGGTGGAGGTTGCAGTGAGCTGAGATCATGCCATTGCACTCCAGTCTGGGCAACAAGAGCAAAACACAGTCTATTAAAAAAAAAAAAAAAAAAAAAAAAAACAAAACATATATATATACACACACACACACACACACAGGGCTAAGCATAAATGACAAAATATAAAATCATGTGCATGTACATGTGCCCAGGTGTGTGTGAAAAGGAAGATTCTGGAGGCTGTAGACCTCCCTCAACGCAACCATGTAGCTTCAAAATGCATAGTTGCACTGAAAGCTCTCCAAATTTAGAGATACCCTCATCTTAAAGCTTTATATTACCCATTAGTTTTCTTCTGAAAATAAAGCAAAAACATAAATCAAAATAAAGTTTTGAGACATTCTGAAAACATTCCAAATGTTTACAGTCATCAAATAGTGTGAAATGCCAAACATTAAAGCAGAAAAATCTAACCAAGTCAGAAACACCGTGCTCTGGTGGTGGGAAAAGGAGTATAAAAAACATAAACTTATGAAATTATTTGGAACACCTGGAATGATAAAATCAAAGAAATCTGAATAAGAAGGAACCTTAGAGATCATTCTAGATATACCCTTCCCAAGGATAACCCCCCATAGAGTATTCTCAGCAAGTGGCTCACTAGCTTCTCCCTTTTGGTGACAGGGAATTCATTACTTCCTAAGAAGTCTGCCTCATTCCATTACTTTACAACTATCCTTGTCAGAAACTGACTTATTTTGATCCAAAATCTGGCTCCCAGTGACTCACAGGGCCTTGTTCTCCTCTCTGAAACCAAGTACAAATGCGTCAATGAAAACAAACCTAACATATCAGTTCTACAACATGATAGGTGAGATCAGAAAATATGAATCCAGAAGAAAAGTGAGTGTGGACCAAGTGTTCAAAGACAAAGGGAACTATGAAGTGGTTAAAAAATATATATATATAGAAGGTCAGGCACAGTAGTTCACACCTACAATCCCAACACTTTGGGAGGCTGAGGTGGGAGAATCACTTGAGCCCAGAAGTTCGAGACCAGCCTGAGCAACATAGCAAAACCTCATCTCTGCAAATAATAATTTCTAAAAATTAGTTGGGCCACCTGAGCCTCCAGTAAAAATAAAATCAGGTGGGGGAAAAAAAAAAAAAAAAAGCCAGTATGGTGGTGTGCACCCGTGGTCCCAGCTACTCTGGAGGCTGAGGTGGGAGGATCACTTGAACCTGTGAGGTCGAGGTCACAGTGAGCCGTAATCGCACCACTGCAATTCAGCCAGGGCGAGAGAATGAGACTCCATCTCAAAATTATATATGTGTATATATATATATATATATATAGAGAGAGAGGGACATAGCACAAGTGCTAAAATAAGGTGGATTATCTTGGCTAGAACTGAGTGACCAGAGTGGAAAAAGAAAGGAGAAAAAATACGTAAAACAGATGATGGAAGATGCCTGAAGCCTAGGTGAAAATTACTGCAACTAGGCAAAACTATTCTGTACTTTGGAAAAATATTGAATGAATTTGAAATGTAAAGGACAGGTAGTAAATAAGCAGAACAGATAGCTCTAAAACACAGCCATCTCAGAGATTTAGAGCTGGTAAAAAAAAAAATCATAGAGATTATGTATTGCAACACCTTAATTTTATAGACATAATTAAATCCCAAGAGGAAAAGGTATCAATTTCCATTTTCATATTCCCCTCCATTGTAATAAGAACACCTTCACTGAACATTTTCCTCTTTTGTACCCCTTTCTCCCCACCTCCTGCACAGCATGCTGAATCTGAGATGTTGTATAAGATCCTAACTATTTCAAAACTCAGCTTTCAGAGGGCAAAGAAGGGATAACGTAATAAAGCCCAACTGCCTGAATCATCCTGGCTTGCCACCAAGACCCAGAATGGACAGGATGTGGTCACACTACAGGACTGGCTCTTGCTGGCCATGGAAACCAGCCAGGTATTCTGCTGATACACGTATCTCCATCAGCAGCCAACAAGACAAGGAATCAAAATCACTGCTAATTCACCCACAAAACTGTCCATCTTTTCCCCTGGTACCATTGCATGCGTCTGCTATAGGGCAACCAAATTCCATCAGTTTCTTTAACGCAAACCTACACCTTTTTCTCTTTCACTTACCATCCATGCTACCCTCAGGGTACCATTTGCACCACTTTCCCACATCCCCAGGGTCACCCAAACTCTAAGCTTCTCTGGTTTTCTTCCCTAATCAGTCTCATTTTCTTCGCACTTCACCAGTGCTTTAAAAATGCAGGCTTGTCTCAGAAATACCTGCCTTTTGAAAGGACATACTACTAAATTTAAAACACCAGGCTGCAAGATCCTGTTTTTATACAAACAAAGGAAGAAAACAGCAAAAAAAAAAAGAAAAGAAAAGAAAAGAAAAGAAAAAAAAAACACCACACACACAAAAACCCTGACTATATGTTTAAAGACATTTAAAACAAGTACAGAAGAATACTCAGCAAAGTGTTAACAACACAGACAGAACTGTGGGAGAAGAAGGGAAAACTATTAATTTATATATGCTTTTCTCTAGCTTGGAGTACTGCAATAAAAACTGTCATGATTACACAATTGTAATTCTTAAAAAGCAAACTCTTGAAATGAAAAATGGAAAAGGCTGGGTGCAATGGCTCATGCCTGTAATCCCAGCACTTTGGGAGGCCGAGGAGGGAGAATTGCTTGAGGCCAGGAGTTCAAGATCAGCCTGGTCAACATATTGAGACTCCCCTACCTCCCACACCCCTCACCAAAAGAAAAGAGGAAAAAAAAAACCACTTAAATTAAAAATGCTAACACATCTTCAGTAAAGATTAAATAAGATTAATAAAGATTAGTCAGTGAGCAGTGAGGACTGTTGCTCCCAGCCCCCATAACCCTAAAGGGTGAGTAGAGACTGCCTTCTTAGACCTCACTGTCCCCAGCCAGCTTCTTTGCCCATTGTTTGTTTTCATTTTTCCTAATTTAGAAAGCAATCAAACTAACTGGTGAAAACATTATTAAATTGTTTATATCCCATACTCTAGAAATTAGGCTTCTATAAAATAACAACCAATTGTACAAATTAATTTTTTTTATTAAATTGAAAGCTAGCCTGTAATCCTAGCACTTTGGGAGGCCAAGACAGGTGGATTGTTTTACCTCGAGAGTTCTAGACCAACCTGGCCCACATGGCAAAACCCCGTGTCTACAAAAAAAAAATACAAAAATTAGTCAGGCATGGTGGTGTGTGCCTGTAGTCCCAGTTACTTGGTGGCTGAGGCATGAGGACTGCTTGAGCCCAGAAGGTCAAGACTGCAGTAAGCCACAATCACACCACTGCACTCCAGCCTGGGTGTCAAAATGAGACCCCATTTCAAAAAAAGAAAAAAAAAGAAAGTTGAGTATCTGAATCTATCATGCAATGTGTGCTTCCCCAGCAAAGAAAACATGAATTAAAAGGACTTATGTGGCTGGGCACGGTGGCTCACGTCTGTAATCCCCACACTTTATGAGGGCAAGGCAGGCAGATCGCTCGAGCTCAGGAATTTGAGATTAGCCTGGGCAACATGGTGAAATCCTCTGTCTGCTAAAAGTACAAAAATTAGGCTGGTCGCAGTGGCTCACGCCTATAATCCCAGTACTTTCGGAGGCCGAGGTGGGTGGATCACGAGGTCAGAAGATCGAGACCACTCTGGCCAACAAGGTAAAACCCCATCTCTACTAAAAAAATACAAAAACTAGCCGGGCGTGGTGGTGGCTGAGGCAGGAGAGTCACTTGAACCCGGGAGGCAGAGGTTGCAATGAGCCGAGATTGTGCCACTGTGCTCCAGCCTAGGCAACAGAGCGAGACTGTCTCAAGAAAAAAAAAAAAAAATTATTCAGGCATGGTGGCAGGCACCTGTAGTCCCAGCTACTCAGAAGGCTGAGGCAGGAGAATCACTTGAACCTGAAAGGTGGAGGTTGCAGTGAGCTGAGATAAGGCCACTGCACTTCAGCCTGAGTGATAGAGCAAGATTCCCTCTCAAAAACAAAAAATTTATCCAAGCGTGGTGGTATGCTCCTGTAGTACCAGTTACTTGGGAGGCTGAGGCAGGAGAATCGCTTGAACTCAGGAGGCGAAGGTTGCAGTGAGCTGAGATCATGCCACTGCACTCCAGCCTGGGAAACAGAGTGAGACTCAGTCTCAAAAAAAAAAAAAAAAAAAAAAATAGGCATGGTGGCATGGGTCTGCAGTCCCAGCTCCTTGGGAGGCTAAGGTGGGAGGATCACTTGAGCCAGGATGGTCGAGGTTGCAGTGAGCTGTGACAGCACCACCGCACTCCAGCATGGGTGACAGAGAGAGACCCTGTGTCAAAAACAACAAAAATTCATGTAACTTGAGCATCAGTTTCACCCTCTAAAACTGCTCTGCCCCATAATACCTTCCTTTGTAAATAGAACCACCTCCTATCCAGCCTGAGAAGATTCTCAACTCCACTGTCTTCCTCACTTTCCACATATAGTAACATCCTATGCCTGTTCCACCCTACCTCCCAAATAGCTCTTAGATGTGCCCCCTCCTCACGATCCCTACTGCCACTGCCTATCCCACTGCACAGCCTCAATCCACCCATTATGACCATCACCATAACCTTCTATATTGCGTTTGCAGATTAGGCAGAGATGTTTCACACTCTAAGGCAGTACGACGCAGTGAAAAAAAAGTGGGCTTCTTCCAAGTTTCATCACTTGGTCTTGTGGCCCTGGGAAGAGACCTAAAGCTCTCTAAGACTCAGTTTCCTCTTCCGTATAATGCAAGCAACACTTACCTTGTGTAAGGATTGCTGCATGAATTAGAGGCAAGGCTTGTAAAGAACCTAGTTCTAAATGGAGCCTTGTACATTAAGTCAATGCTTTATTATTTTTATTATCTTCTTATCAGTAAAAATGAGTAGTAAGCCCTCTGAATTGTTTTGAAGACTGGTAAAATTAAACACAGTGACTGTTTCATTTATTTTCAATGGCTCCACATCCCCAAGACAAAGACAAAATGTGGCGATGGCCCTTTCCCAATTGCATCTCCTGCCACTTGACTTTACATGCATTCTCCTTTAGTATAATGAATTATTTAATACTAAGACTATGAAGCCCTTCATGCCCTCCTCTCCTCAAAGCCATAATTACAGGTGGAATCTTATGTGTGGGCAAGTCCTTTATGTATATTTCAACATGCAAGTAATTAATTACCTTATTTTCAAATTTGGAAAGCAATATCCATGAGTACAAGTATATTTAAGGGGATGATAGGGCAAAATATTTGCAAGCAAAAAGTTCTGAAGAAATCTTCAAGCCATTGCTGTCATACATACTCACATAAACATGGGGAATGTGATACAAGATGATAAATTCTTGCTAAGTTATATCTGAGAAATAACTTTGCCAGAGACGAAATCTTGATTTGAAATAAAAAGAACGGGACAGGCACAGTTGCCTGTAATCCCAGCACTTTGAGAGGCTGAAGCAGGTGGATCACCTGAGGTCGGGAGTTCAAGATCAACCTAACCAACATGGAGAAACCCCGTCTCTACTAAAAATACAAAATTGGCCAGGCGTGGTGGCACATGCCTGTAATCCCAGCTACTCAGGAGGCTGAAGCAGGAGAATCACTTGAACCTGGGAGGTAGAAGTTGCAGTGAGCCGATATCACACCATTGCACTCTAGCCTGAGCAACAAGAGTGAAACTCCATCTCAAAGAAAAAAAAAAAAAGGAAGGGGTAGTGCAAGTTAGAGCAACTGGGTCCAGAAAAAAAGAGATGTGACTGAAAGCGATGATGTTTGTTTGTTGAGGTTGTTTGTAAACAGTTTCCAAAAGCATATCTTAATGTATTTTAGATTTTAAGATTAATTTGATGATAAATGTAAATATATTTTCTTTAAAAACATTGAGACCATCCTGGCTAACACAGTGAAACCCCATCTCTACTTAAAATACAAAAAATTAGCCGGGCGTGGTGGCAGGCGCCTGTAGTCCCAGCTGCTTGGGAGGCTGAGGCAGGAGAATGGTGTGAACCCGGGAGGTGGAGCTTGCAGTGAGCCGAGACTGTGCCACTGCACTCCAGCCTGGGTGAAAGTGCGAGACTCCATCTCAAAAATAAAATAAAATAAAATAAAAAAATAACAACAATGAGAGAAGTTAAAAATCATAGTTCAGGTCAATTAAGTATTAACTTTCTCTTTATGTTTATTTATAGATTGGAAAAGAAATCTGGGGTTTTTCTTGCCATATGATTTCGTGATTTAGAACTTAAAGATATAAAAGAAACTAACAAATCTTTCTAAGCATCTGAAAGGAAAACAATTCTGCTTAAAGATGAATCTAGGTAATTAAATGGCATTCATCAGGTCACCAATGTGACAAGCTCTAAAACTGTATAAGTACCTATTTTTGTGTTGAATGATTTAACTATAACCCTGAAAAAGCATAGAGTTGGCTACAAAAGGAAAAGCTGCCCAATGTCCAGAAAGTGCTTCTTCAGCAGCTGGTAACCATCCTTGGTGTCAGGGTTGACAAAATGAGCAAGAAAATGGGTTGAAGCTCATTAGTGCATAGTTTACGGTATCCAAGCTGCAAAACTTTTCTAAAGCTGTCTCACAGATACATTTCCTTTTTAAAATGCCACCAGTAATGCTGAATCATTCCTTTCTAAAGGGGTTCTTTTTCAACTTTACAACATTTTAAATTTCAACCATTTTTAAGTTCAAAAACACTCTTAAGATCTAGGGTATTTTTATATATGTATATTTTTAGTTTTCAGGTTATTTTGGAGCTATGACTCTTCTTCAAACACTATTCTGGCCTGGGTGACAGGCTCACAGTGCTGATTTACGTACATCCCAAACATATAATCAGCCAGGCCCTGAGCATAACTGGGTGTGGGTGACCCTCACTCAGGTCACTGAAGAGCAAGTGTTACTTGTGAAATCACAAAACCAGACGCAAGTATTCCAGTGGATATAGCTGCTCTGTCCAGCTGCCCAAAGAATCATGAAAAGGAGAACATTCTGATGATGTCAGAAGTCATCCTTTTTTCAAATCCTTAGTATTTTTCTTTCAAGTGTGTTCTTTTGTGAGCTGAATTACAGTAGTCCATGCAGAGCACTAAACAACATCAGGCCAGGTCAAAAAACAATTGAGTTAAGAGAAGAAATAACTAGGAAAAAAATGTAATGAATTTCATCATCTTGATTTTGTACATCTTCAGGCAACACTGCCCACTTGCATTATTGTCACAGCAGTACCTAGCCTGGGAAGGAAGGTAGCAACATTGGTGGGTACTGACTCTGGAAAACAAAATGACCTGCAAAGACTGAGCCATGTTGCTAGATTGCAAATGACTAATGTCCAACTTGGACTTAATACAGCAGTTTTCTGTTGACATTCCCATAAACTGGTTCAATTATTTTTAAATAAATCATATTTGTTCAAAGATCCCAGAAATAAGCCAGATTTATTTTATGCTTGGCTTTATAGATACAATGCAACATCATTTACTATATACACCTGATAATGAGCAAAACTTCCGTTTGAAAAATCAAAACACTCACAAAATATATTTTTCAAAACTGACTTCTATATAATATTAGTGTTGGAACACCTCAGTTTGCACAATTATTTTGGATTTACTTTTCATACAAGAAATATTACTTGAAATCGATTTAACTAATTTAAGTTATATTTCCAACTAAAGTATATTCCATGTTTAAAGAATAAAAATAATAGGCCTCACTATCAAATAATCAACTATAATAATTATTTTATTACCTAAAATACATTTTTATATAACTGTATAAACCAGTTTTTTAGGAATCTTGAATTTCACTTATGCTAAATGCAACTGAAAATAAATATATTAAAAGAATCATTTAGTAAAAATAATGCTGATAAATTTTTATTAACCTCCTGCTATACAGAACAAAATACACATTAAAATATTTATAGAAAAAATTTTAGCTGGTATTTGCATCATTCTGTATTAAGAAACCGCAGTTACATTATTCCTAAAAAACATTTTTTTCACATTTTTCTAATTACTGCTGGTGAAACTAATACAGGTAGTTTTATTAACATCTGTCACTTCCTATACATCCTAACTTTCTTAGTATTTCTCTAACACTAACCAATATTGACTACTGAACGCTTGACAAAAGTGTGCCTTCTGGTACAAACTGATTCTTTCATAAAATATTTCATGCCCACCATGTGCTAGCTTTTGTGTTAAAGACTTTGGATGCAAAGCTCACAGTGTAGCAACACAATTGCATTAAGGTTTGCTATGCAAGGTAAGTGCAATGACAGAAATATCCCTAGAAGGATTGTTTAAATCAAGCAGGAGAGTCAGTAACAGGTACATTTCATTAAATTAAGTCCATCTCCTTTATCAAGAAGGTGATGGCTTACCACTTTGTGGTTTGCACTTCCCTGTCTTGGCAAAGCAGTGTTGATAGGTATAGACAACATCAAAACATCTCTGAGAATTACAGTCATCATCCTGCTTCCTCACTTCATGAGGTTTAGCATCACTGCATTTAAATATGTCAGCCTAATCTAAGTTGGAAAATATAAACAACTCCAGCTGTTGTTAAGACCAGACAGGTACATGGTAAGTAAAACATGAACTAGAAATGTACAGCCTGACACACACAAAAATTAGATTCCTAGCTGGGATTTTTAATCATAGGTGGTACATTTATTTTTTGGTAGGCAGGCATCCAAATAAAGTAAGACATATCTAAAAGTATAAATGCTTACCATATTACACACTAAATTGGAAGGCAAGTTGATTCATTATGTCATAAATCACATTTTTTTTAACTGTAACAGCATAAAATAAGACCCCTCCCAAGAAAAACCAAACTCATAAGAAATAGATTTTTGATATTATATGCCAAACAATAATTAACATTTAAATGTCAATATGCACCTAAAAATAAGGACTTGACGCACAGAAAAGGAGTGTATATTACATTTAAATTTATAAGTGGCTACTTGCTACCCATAGTGCCTCAAGAATCAGGTAAAACAGACCGAGTTCCTTAAACAATATGTATGTTCTTAAGAGTGCTTGATAGAAAATCAAAGCACGTTCATTGTTTTCTCCCATACATCCGACAGGCTTTAAAAGAGGCCAAATACAAAAAAACTGAAGACAGACATTATACATCACCCATTTGTGATATTCTGGTTTTATAAATATATCGTTTCAACCAGAAGAGCCTCATTTGAAATGCAACACTACCCACGTATTTCATATACACCACTCTTTCAGACTATTTGTAGGTGAGTTCAATTTTTTCTAGTCAGGGTGACCTCATAAGACTTGGGCATGGCCCAGCCTCCTCCGAGGTGAAATCAAGGCAATGGGATCACCCAGCAAAGTTGTTTTTCTCCTGCAGCCCAATGACAAGAATGACTAAAGCCAAGCAGAATGAAGATTGCCTAGCCTTTGTCAAATGGGATTGGTGAGGAGCTCCCTCTCTCACCAAGGAGCGGTTACATCTAGAGAAAAGCTGAGGTACCACACAGTCTACATCCTGAAATTGTGGGTCCTCAGGCACAAACCTCATCACTTCTGTGGACTATGAAATTGTCGCTGAAACCTGGGTTTGAGATAACAGCGGTTTTCAGAAGTTTGATTTATACATTCCAACCCACTTGAATGTCGCCTTAGAGTGCTGAGACTTGAAGACTCTTACGAATCTCCCTCCCCCGCAGGCCAAACAGCCATTGCCTCCCAAATTCCAGCTTATATATTCATTTCTTTGGCAATTTTTCTCTTGGGGGAGAAAACAATGGACTCTTTCAATCTTCTCTTATCAACAAAGGGCCCTAGAAGAAACAGCCCTTTCAATCACCTCCTTCATGACTTCTTGATCATGATGAGTGGGCCTTGCCGGTGGGGGGAGTGCGGGCCAGGAAGGGGAGAGGTGACAGGCAACTCACCTCTTTGAGCTGCTCCAGCTCCTGTTTGAGGCTGTCGTACTCAGCCTCCAGCTCGTCATACTGCTGTTTGAGGGTCAGCTTCTCCTCCAGCACCACCAGCCCATACTCGGCAGCCTGGATCTTCTCGTGGGTGGTCTCCGTGAGCTCCTTGGTCAGCCTCTCTATCTCAGTCTTATAATGGTCCACCGTCTGCAATACCTCTTCTGCGGCCATAGCCCCGGTGGATGGAAGCAAGAGGGGGTGACGGGGTCGGGGAGATGGATGCAAAGCTGGCGGGGAAAGGGAGAAGGAAATGGGAAGGGAGGGGTGGAAATGGAAAAGAAAGTACGCTGGATGAATGAGCAGCGCGATACCCCGCCGGCTCTGGTGGCAGCGGCAGCTACACCGCCCGAGAAACTGACGAGAAATGCAACATGGAGAACAGGGCAGAGGGTCAGGGGCGAGGCGGCAGAGGCCGCCGCATGTGTCCTCGGGGCCGGCCCCTGCGTGCGGTCAGCAGCCGTGCGGCATGGCCAGGGCTGCGGCGGCCGGGGGCGGCGAGGGGCTCCAGATTCTGCTTATTCAGAGACGCCCGGCCGCCATGTCTCCCGGGCCGCGTCACTGCAGTCTCGCCCTGGGTCTGGCGCGCTCCGGCTCGCTAGCTCGTTCCACCTGCTCCCTCTGGCCCTGCAGCAGCCGGTGCGGAATGATGCAGTCTCGGGGCCGGCTCCCTCCCTTCCCGCGTGGCGGCGGCTCCGAGCAGGGGGCGGGGAGCGGATGGAGTCAGCGCGGGGGGAGGAGGGAAGGACCAGACGGAAACATCCCGAGGCGCCTCCCGCCGGGCGCGCGGGGCCACCGCCCGCTGCACCGCGAGGCGCGCCAAGCGGAGGCGCAGGCGACGGGCCCGGGACTGGGAAGCGGTGGGGCTCGCGCGGCGGGGGAGCCTCCTCCCTGTCCGGCTCGCGGGGGCGGGAACTCCTCCTAGGGCTTTGTCCCGGTGGCGGTAGAAGACCCTGAGAGCGGCGTGGGCGCCCGGGCTCTTTTGCTACGTAGAGGGCCGAAGCTCAGAAAACTGCCTGGAACGCTTTCTCCCGAGAAAAGCAAACAAAACTATCGCGGTCGCGGCCCGCCCATCCTTCTAGTCCCCTGGGCACGCAGAAGGCTCTCTGGGCCACCTGCCCCCAAAAGAACGCTGGGTTTCCAAAGCCTTCAAGACACACCCCCAAGGCGCCTTCGTCCGTCGTCCCCCTCTCTCCCTGCCTCTCCCGAGTCTGGCCTGGGCCATCTAACACTCTCACCAAATAACCTTATCATCCTCTCAGGATAGTCCGCTAAATATTGCTCGCTCTCGCCCAGCGTATCACAAGAGCGCTATCCGCTCAGAAAAAAAATCTCCATAATACATGCACCCAGGAAACCTCTCCAGGTACTGTATATCTTGCCCCAATAGTTTCCACCAAAGCACCTTGCTCTGTGTCTTCAATAAAGGAAAACTGCATGAAATGCCCTATATAAGATACCAGCGATGCCCTACAATAAGCATTTTTTAAGCACTAAGAGCTAAGAGTTCTTGAGACCCGTGCCAAGCATTCTTCTAAGTATGTAACATGCGTTCTCTCCAATCCTAACAATGCTTTGAGGTAGGAGCCATTATCCGCAGTTTACAGGGGGTGAAAGAAAGGCAAAGGGAGATGGGGTGATTTGCCCAAAGTCAGGCAACTCTGGAATCTTAACTCTAGAGCATTAAACGGGATTCATCATGTTGGCTTCAGGTTCACTCATTACTCATACAAACCCAGCAACTAAATATTACATGCTTGTAAGATAATCACATTCATCTACATAAAGAGTGATGATGAACGGTTACAAAAGGAGGTGAAAGCAAAGTAAGAGTGGAGGAAATGAAAGAGCGGAGAAGGGTGGAGAATCAAGAGGAAAGAATGCAATAGAAGAGAAAAGAAGCGATTTCTGTGTCGCGGGAGGCTGTGAGACCCGCAGATCGGTGGGTCTTTCCAGTTCCTTCCCTCTCTTCTTCTGCATGGCACCTCTTCCGGAACTGTTTCTCCGTGGCCAGGTGTTCAATACACATGCGTTTTCTAAGTTAGAAAGCAGGACTCAACTCTCTCATCATTGTGTACCTGGTTAAGAAAAAAAAAAAAAAAAAAAAAGACAATTGTTGACCGGGCACAGTGGCTCAAGCCTATAATCCCAGCACTTTGGGAGGCTGAAGCAGGTGGATCATTTGAGGTCAGGAGTTCAAGATTAGCCTGGCCCGCATGGTGAAACTCCGTCTCTACAAAAAATACAAAAATTAGCCAGGCGTGGTGGTGCACACCTGTTGTCCAAGCTACTTGGGAGGCTGAGGCAGGAGAATTGCTTAAACCCAGGAGATAGAGGGTGCAGTGAGCCGAGATGGCGCCACTACATTCCAGCCTGGGCAACAGAGACTCCATTTCAAAAAAAAAAAAAAAAGACACTTGTTGATGGCGTGGGAGGAAAAGCAAATGACAGTGCCCTTCCAAAACTTCCACTAACAGGCTGTCTGGATGTGTTTTAAATTGCTTCATAAACCAGACAAGGTTCCTTCTAAACGCCAGTGATCACAACAGCATATTCTCATGTGATTGTCTGATCTGAAAATAAAACAAAAGAATATTCTCTTGTGATTGTCTGATCTAAAAATAAATAAATAAAAGGAGAAAACACTCCAAATGTGCAGCTACCATAAATTCCAGCTTTGTAGAGAAGCGGATGATAATGACTACAACATCCAACCTATGTTTCCTTATCTCACACTCCAGGTGGGAAGCCCCTTCTGTGTGCTCCTGTGGCATCTGACCTCTGACACGTTGATGAATGATGATGAACTGCTGAAGAGAAAAGAGATGGAACCTGCAACTGCAGGTTGCTAACCTGCCTTTCCAGGAAGCCCCTGACCATTCCTCACTGTATGAACTGTAAGCATAGTCCTTCCAAAGGGATCTTAAGACTTGGACTAGATTGCCTGCGCTTCCCTCTCCTTTGGATCAGACTAAGAACAGAGTTTGCCTCTGTGACTTACCTTTTTTCTAAATTTCCATTGTGGCCCAGCCCCTATGCTCTATCCTGCCCCATTTTTCTGATTGATACACTTTTGTCACTTGTCACTTTTGTCTGATTTCAGGCATGTCTTGCACACTCTCACACTTTAGGATGTTGCTTAGTTGAACTTTGATCCTTAAATGTTGGTATTTAATGTAAAGAAGATAAACTCATTTTGTGTTTTTTTGGGTTTTTTTTTGTTTTTTTGTTTGTTTGTTTGTTTGTTTGTTTCTGAGACAGGGTCTCCGTCACTTAGGCTGGAGTGCAGTAGCGTGATCATGACTCCCTGCAGCCTCAACCTCCTGGGCTCAAGCGATCCTTCCACCTCAGCCTCCTGAGTAGCTGGGACTACAGATGTGTGCCACCATACTCAGCTAATATTTTAAATTTTTGTAGAGATGGGGTCTGCCTATGTTGCCCAGGCTGGTCTCGAACTCCTGGGATCAAGGGATCCTCCCACCCCAGCCTCCCAAAGTTCTGGGATTACAGATGTGAGCCACCATGCCCAGCCAAATTTATTTCCTATATACCATGCTGTTCCAGTGCGGCATTTCCCTCTTTTTTCGTATATGCCATATGTATTGCATGTATATCAATGACAGGAATATAAAAAATAATTTCTTAAAGCATTCTTAGGCTGGGTGTGGTAGCTCATACTGGTAATCCTAGCACTTTGGGAGGCTGAGGCAGGAGGTCACCTGAGGCCAGGAGTTCAAGACCAGCCTGGGCAACATAGAGAGACTTCATGGCTACAAAAAACTAAAAAATATTAGCTGGGCATGGTAGTACATGCCTGTGGTCCCCACTACTTAGGAGGCAGAGACAGGATGATGGCTTGAACCCAAGAGATTAAGGCTGCAATGAACTGATTGTGCCACTGTGCTCTAACCTGGTGACAAAGCAAGACTCATCAAAAGAAAAAAAAAAAAAAAGCACAAGCTACTCTACTTGGGTCAGATCCAACTTTGCCACTTACTAGCTGTGTGTTTCTCAGTTGCCTCGTATCCAAAAAGGAGATAATAATATAATCTAATTATGAGATTGTCGTGAATAGAATAGTATCACACACCTAATAAGCATTTTATATGTGCTTTTTAAAAGTTTTAAAAGAAAAACAAGGATAAAATGTAGGTTAAAAAAAGAAAAAAATGATAATCAGTGGAGATCTCTCTGAAGAAGTGATATTCATTTTATTATCTAACGAACAAAAAGGAGTTGGATATATAAAATGTGGGGGAGAAGCTTTTCAGGAAAAGGAAATAACACGTGTAAAAGCCAAAGGCAGAAAAGAGCTTGTTGAGTGCAAAGAATAAAAATCAGGGAGGCTGCTGGGTGCAGTGGCTCATGCCTGTAGTCCCAGTACTCTGGGAGGCAAAGGTGAGAGGATTATGTGAGCTCAGGAGTTCGAGACCAGCCTGGGCAACATACCGAGACCCCCCATCTCTACTAAAAAAAAAAAAAAAATTAATCAATCGAGCATGATGGTGCATACCTGTAGTCCCAGCTACTTAGGAGGCTGAGGTGGGACAATCCCATGAGCCTGGCAGTCAAGGCTGCAGTGAGCCGTGATTGTGCCACTGCACTCCAGCCTGGGTGACAGAGCAAGACCCTGTCTCAAAAACAAACCAAAAAAAAAAAAAAAAAAAAAAAAATCAAAGAGGCTGAGGGTTAATAAGCTCAAGGGAAATGACCTAAGACTATATCAAGAAGTCAGGCAACATCAGAGAGATAGGCAGGGATTATACTTGCCTTGCAAGTCAGAATGAAGAATTTGGGTTTTATTCTCAGGGCAGTGGGCAGCCTTTGATGATTCTTTAGTCAGGAAATGAAATAGTTATATTTGTATTTTAAGAATGTCGGCTGGACGCAGTGGCTCACGCCTGTAATCCCAGAGCACTTTGGGAGGCTGAGGCAGGCTGATTGCTTGATCCAGGAGTTCAAGACCAACCTGGACAACATGGTGAAACCCCATCTCTCAAAAAAATTTTTTTAAGTTAAAATTTTTCTACTGCACACACAAAAAAGTTGGAAGTTATCAAAAGATCGAAGTAGGGTCCCTAGTTAGGAAGCTATTGCAGTTGTCCAGGAAAAAGAAAATCATGGCCTAGACTGAGGTGATAGCAGCTGGGAAAAGAAGTACATGGATTTATATTGAGGAAGGAGTGAAATGGGAGGGTAGAATTCTTAAGACCTTGTTGAGGATTGAATGTGGGATAGGGAGAAAAAAGGAATGATAAATAAATTCTAATTTTCTGACTTGGGAAGATGGGCTGCCATTTAGTTAGCTGGAACAGTTTCAAGAATTCTCTTTTGAACATATTAGACTTAAGACACTTTTGAAACATTTGTGAGTTTGGTTTGGTTTTTTTGAGATAGAGTCTCCTTCTGTTGCCCAGGCTGGAGTGCAGTGGCGCGATCTCGGCTCACTATAACCTCCACCTCACGGGTTCAAGCAATTTTCCTGCCTCACCCTCCCAAGTAGCTGGGACTATAGGCATGTGCCACCACACCCAGCTAATTTTTGTATTCTTAATAGAGACGTGGTTTCACCATGTTGGCCAGGCTGGTCTCGAACTCCTGACCTCAGGTGATCTGCCCGCCTTGGCCTCCCAAAGTGCTGGGATTACAGGCGTGAGCCACCGTGCCCAGCCACTTTTGAGACATTTGAATAGAAATATTAAGTCAACAATTTGATGTAAGACCAAAATTAAGAAAAGACTTCTTGGGAGGTATGATGACTTTGCTTTGAAAATCATTAGCGTTAGATGGCATTGAAATCCATGGAAAACAGATGGGATTATCTAGGGAAAGATGTAAGTAAAGAAAACAAAGGGGTCTAGGATCTAGCCCTGAGGTACCCCTATAAACCTTGAGTTGGAGAGGAAAAGCCTGCAAAGAGAGTTGAGAGGGACTGGGTGCAGGGGAAATCAGGAGGGAAACATTTGAAAGGTAACAAAAGAGAAGTGTGTATAAGGAGCTAGGGAATAAGGACCAAGTCAGTGCCAACAAGAGGTCACAGCGAAGTACTATAAGGACACACAATGTCACTGGACTTGGCAACATGGAAGTGGGTGCTCTTGAAAAGGTTCATTTGTGTGGAACAGAGAAGGCAGATACCATGTTGTAGTGGATTGCAGCATGAATAGAAATTTAAGATGTGTGCTGGGCGTGGTGGCTCATACCTGCAATCCCAGAACTTTGGGAGGACAAGGCAGGTGGATCACCTGAGGTCAAGAGTTCGAGATGAGCCTGGCCAACATGGTGAAACCCCCTCTCTACTAAAAATACAAAAATTAGCTAGGTGTGATGGCGCACACCTGTAGTCCTAGCTGCTCGGGAGGCTGAGGCAGGAGAATTGCTTGAACCTGGGAGGCGGTGGTTGCAGAGAGCCGAGATCATGCCACTGCACTCCTGCCTGGGCAACAGAGCAAGACTCCATCTCAAAAAATGTAAGATGTGGAGACAGCCTAATCAGACAACTCCATGTCCCCAGAAATGACGGCAGGGAGAACACACAATGAGAAGGTGGATCTGTGGGGCACTGGGGTGCTCTGCTGTGCATGGCTGGTGGGAAATATGCCCTTCGAGAGCGCATCATATACTGAGATCTCCAGATGCACCCTCAAGGGAGACGTGTGGCTTCTACAGCAGTGCCTTCTGGCGCCAGGACTTCATCTCCAAGCTGCTTGGATACCAGCTCTCTCAGTGGCTGCCCTTGTCCACTTTAATCACCTGTACCCTTTAGCTGTCATCCTCCTATCCCATCCCCATCCTCCACCCCATTACCCCAGTCCTCAGGAACTACTAAACTATTTTTGGTCTCTGTAGCTTTCCCTAATCTTGATATTTCATATAAATAACATCACATAATATGTAGTCTTTTGTGACTGGCTTCTTTCTTACCATAATGTTTTCAAAATATATCTGTATTGTAGCATGTGTCATACTACTTTCCTTTTTTTTTTTCTTTTTTTGAGACAGAGTTTCGCTATTGTTGCCCAGGCTGGAATGCAGTGGCGTGATCTCGGCTCACTGCAACCTCCACCTCCCAGGTTCAAGGGATTCTCCTACCTCAGCCTCCCGAGTAGCTGGGATTACAGGCATGCGCCACTATGCCTGGCTAATTTTTTTTTTTTTTTTTTTTGAGACGGAGTCTCACTCTGTCACCCAGGCTGTAGTGCAGTGGCGGGATCTCGGCTCACTGCAAGCTCTACCTCCCGGGTTCATGCCGTTCTCCTGCCTCAGCCTCCGGAGTAGCTGGGACTACAGGTGTGCACCCGCCACCATGCCTGGCTAATTTTTTTTTGTATTTTTAGTAGAGACTAAAATGTTAGCCAGGATGGTCTCGATCTCCTGACCTCGTGATCCGCCCACCTCGGCCTCCCAAAGTGCTGAGATTACATGCGTGAGCCACCACTCCTGGCCAATGCCCGGCTAATTTTTTGTATTTTTAGTAGAGACGGAGTTTCTCCATGGTGGTCAGGCTGGCCTCGAACTCCCGACCTCAAGTGATCCACCCACCTCTGCTTTCCAAAGTGCTGGAATTACAGGCGTGAGCCACCGTGCCCGGCCACTACTTTCCTTTTTATGGCTGAAGAATATTGCATTGTGTAGATATACCACCTGTGTATCCATTCATCAGTTTATGGGCATTTGGGTTGTTTCCACCTTTTGGCTATTATGAATAATATGTTATAAACATCGTGTGCAACTTTTGTTGTGGACATATGTTCATTTCTTTTGGGCATACCTGGAAGTGGAATTGCTAAGTCATGTGTTAACTCAAAGTTTCACATTTGGAAGGACTTCTGGATTGTTCCCCAAAGTGGCTGAACCATTTTACATTCCTAACACCAGCGTATAAGGGGTCTGATTTCTCCACATCCTTGACAACCGTGGTATCATCTGAATTTTTGAGTCCAGCCACCCTAGTAGATGTAAAGTAGCATATTTTGTTGTGATTTTGATTTGCAATTCCATGATGGCTAATTATGTTGAGCTTTTTTTAATGTGTTTTTGGCCATTTGTATATCTTTGTTGGCAAAATGCCTGTCCAGATCCTTTGTCTACTGTTGGAGTTAGTAATCATTTTATTATTGAACGTATGGGTTCTTTGTATATTCTAGATGCAAGTCCCTTATCAGATATTTGATTTGGAATGATTTTCGTTCAACCAGGACCGGAGGGGGGTTGTCCTTTTACATTTTTAAATGGTCCTTTATCCGGGAGCAGTGGCTCCTGCCTGTAATCCCAGAACTTTGGGAGGCTGAGGCGGGCGGATCACTTGAGGCCAGGAGTTCAAGATGAGCCTGGCCAAGATGGTGAAACCCTGTGTCTACAAAAATACAAAAATTAGCCGGATGTGATGGCGCATGCATGTAATCCCAGTTACTTGGGAGGCTAAGGCAAGAGAATTGCTTGAACCTGGAGTGAAGATCGCACCACTGCACTCTAGCCTGGGCGACAGAGTGAGATTCTGTCTCAAAAAAATAAGTAAATAAATAAAGTGGTACTTTAAAAAATGAAAGTTTTTAACTTTGATGAAGTCTAATTTATTTTTTCTTTTGTTTGTGCTTTTGCTGTCATATCATTGCCAACTCTGAGGTTGAGAAGATTTAGACCTATGTTTTATTTTTAAAATTTTTTAGTTTCAGCTCTTACATTTAGGTTTCTGGTTCATTTTGAATTAATTTCTTTAACTTGTGTAAGGTGAGGGTTCAATGTCATCCTTTGCAGGTGGCTATCCTGTTGTCCCAGTATCATTTGTCGAAAGGCTGTTCTTTCCCCACTGAATGGTTTTGATACCCTTGTCAAAAGTCACTTGACCACAGACATATGGGTTTATTTCTAGACTCTCAAATCTATTCCATTGGTCTACATGCCCATCTATCTTAGTCCATTCAGACACCTATAACAAAATGCATGAGACTGGGTAATTGATAAAGACCAGAAATGTATTTCTGCACAGTTCTAGAGACTAAGAAGAACAAGATCAAGGTGCCAGTAGAGTTGGTGTCTGGCAAGGGCTGCTCTCTGCTTCCAGGGTGGTACCTTCCTGCTGTGACCTCATATGGTGGAAGACCGGAAGCACAAAAAAAAGGGCCTAGCCTATTTCCCCATATGCCATCCATGAGGGCAGAACCTGCATGCCCGAATCACCCCTGAAGGCCTCACCTCTTAAACTGCTGCATTGGGGAATAACTTCCAATATGAATTCTGGAAGGGACACAGACATTCAAACCATCACGCTATTTATGGCGCTACCACAATGTCTTGTTTACCACTGCTGTGTAGTAATTTTGAAATCAGGAAATGTGAATCCTGTAATAGAACTTGCCACACAGGCTGAGGTTTCAGGTAATGTCAGAGAGTAGATGAAGCTAGAAGGTCACAGCTTTTACTCAGGATTCTAAAATAAAACTTAGGCAAAAAGGCTATTGTGGCTGGGCACGGTGGCTCACGCCTGTAATCCCAGCACTTTGGGAGGCCAAAATGGGCAGATCACTTGAGGTTAGGAGTTTGAGACCAGGCTGGCCAATATGGTGAACCCCATCTCTACTAAAAATACAAAAATTAGCTGGCCCTGGTGGTGCACGTCTGTAATCCCAGTTACTCAGGAGGCTGAGGCAGGAGAATCACTTGAACCCGGGAAGCGGAGGTTGCAGTGAGCTGAGCTCACGCCTTGGATTCTAGCCTGGGTGACAGAGGGAAACTCCATCTCAAAAAAAAAAAAAAAAAAAAAAAAGGTCGGGTGCAGTGGCTCATGCCTGTAATCCCAGCACTTTGGGAGGCCGAGGAGTGCAGATCACCTGAGGTCAGGAGTTTGAGACCAGCCTGGCCAACATGGTGAAACCCTGTCTTTACTAAAAATACAAAAATTAGCTGGGCATAGTGGTGCATGCCTGTAGTCCCAGCTACTTGGGAGGCTCAGGCAGGAGAATCGCTTGAACCCGGGAGGCGGAGGTTGCAGTGAGCCGAGATCGAGCCACTGCACTCCAGCCTGGGCAACAGGGCAAGACTCCATCTCAAAAAAAAAAAAAAAAGAAAAAAGAAAAAGAAAAGAAAAGCAAAAAAAGGGCTGGTGGGGCGCAGTGGCTCACGCCTGTAATCCCAGCACTTTGGGAGGCCAAGACGGGCGGATCACGAGGTCAGGAGATCGAGACCATCCCGGCTAACACGGTGAAACCGTGTCTCTACTAAAAATACAAAAAACTAGCCGGGCGTGGTGGTGGGCGCCTGTAGTCCCAGCTACTCCGGAGGCTGAGGCAGGAGAATGATGTGAACCCAGGAGGCGGAGCTTGCAGTGAGACGAGATCACGCCACTGCACTCCAGCCTGGGTGACAGAGCGAGACTCCATCTCGGCTATTTCCTGGTTAGCACAGTATTCCACAGCCTGGGAATAAGAAGTTGATTCCCTAACAGGAAAGCATCAATCTCCTTTTCTTAGAAAAATAGACAGACCTGACTTTAAAACTTAGTCATCCTACTCTTCCAAGCTATTTGATCTTATACAAATTACCTGCTCAAAGTCTTGGTTTCCTCATTTGCTGATAAGGAACAATTATGCCTACTTCATAGAGAGGTTTTAAGGATTCAATGAAGATATGCCTGTAAAATACCTAGCACAAGTGCTCATGTCTTTCTTTTTCCTAGGACCTTCCTTCTGATGATGCAATAATATTTGTCAAGGAGTTCCGGAATAAAAAACAAACACAAAGACAAAGATAAAAAGCTTGTGGATGAGAAACTAGATGTGCCTTTGGTGTGGAAACTCTGTTCTGGATGTCCTTAGACTGTAATTTAAGGAGACTCATAATGGAGATTTGAGATTTAATGCATATCAGAATTTGTATGGAAGTTGAAATAGCCCAAGGAGAGGATCTAGAATGAAAAGAAAGAAGGACTGAGAAGGAATTTGAAGCAATACCCACATTTAAGGAGCACTAGGGGAAAGGAGAAGGTGCAATTCTTGAAGAAGGTGTAGTTCTTGCAGTATTTTGTGCGTACACGTTTGCGTGTGTGTGTATGCTATTAAAATAATCTCAAGCTTGTTAGTTCAGCCTCTTCCCCTTAAATATAAAGAGCTTCCCCTCACCAGCTCCATTTTGTCATGCTGATGTCCGAGGGCATGGTTACAGAGGATGCTCATACAGCGTAATGAATGAG